>NC_056745.1:1507770240-1507817740 GCF_019279795.1 Protopterus annectens
TCCACAAATTAATATACAAATCAGAACAAAGCAAAGCCCTACTAGGCTTATTGCACAGATATTTACCTGCTGGGACACTTCTGAAAACAAAATGCTCCTCACTCTACACAAATTGCACCTGTCAGCAGGAACCTTTCTCTATTCCAGATATGTACGCACTCCTGGAACTCTATCCCCTTATCTCTTAAACATATTAGCAACCTTTCCAATTTCAAGACCAGTGTAAAATATATCTATCTGACACCTGGAACAGTACATGCACAACCCTCAAAACAGATGCATGACCACCTACTCACTATAACTATACCTTTCCCACTCTAAATTCACTAACACCTCCATAACTTAGCAGGTAGTAATGGGAAAACATCAAAAGTAACCTTACTTTAATGATACCAGACTACTAACCTACGCACATCTACCCTTCAGTCAACACTTACTACTATTTATTTTCCTCTCTCCCTTCTTTCCATAACATTCATATCTTTCTAGTAATAACCAACTCTCCCTCCATGTCCTTAATTTTCCCTGTTTCTCATTACTCATCCCCATCTCATTCAATTACTCTGTTTGTTTTGACATTAGATTGGTTCTCTGACAGAGTAGCTGATACATGGAACAGACTACCAATTTACATCAAAGCAAGTACTAGTTTAGATATTTTTAAGAACAACCTGGACAGTTATTATAATAACAAGTATTTTGGTATATTGGCATGTTAGAATACTCATCTTCAGATCCATACATAGAAAAGCATCTCCTTTGCCTGGTTTTATTGTTTGGATTATTATAAATATAGTCAATGCTTTGAATAACTATGTATTACTTTACTTGACATAGGCTATTCACTTCTGCAGTGTATCTTTCTGCTTGTAGTACATATTTTATTCTTGATTACAAGTCATCCTTCTGTAAATGTACTCCAATCTGTGATTTTATTTGTTGGGGGAATTTTCTCCCCTTATATTTTATAACTTAGCTGATAATGTAAAATGTTATTACTGGTGTGTTTTTGTGGAGCTTTTCTCCTCAATGTTTAATCTATTGTGGGGCTTTTCTCCCCTCGTATATAATTACTCAATTACTGTTCATATGTTTTTGAATCTGTTTTGCAACTTTTCTCCCTCAACCTCCACTGAAACTGGGACATTGGCTCAATCAGACTTTCCCAGTTATCATAGGACAAACAATAAAATAAATAAATAAACTGAGTTATATCTTCAAGTTATGTGCTTCAGGTTTGGTTCACTTACAGCAGTGTTAGTAAAAAAGTTGCCTGTTGAATTATTAAAACTACTTACTGAAGCTGAAACTTGTCCTAAGTACTAGGACCACCTGTATTAAAAGTACAAACTTGTCACTAGTGAAATCCACAATACAGGAACTCTGTGCTAATGCCTAAATATTGTAGAATGGTTAAGCTGATTCATAGGTTCATAGAAAGTTATTAGGCTAATGGCCCTAGAGCCCTTACAATCCTAGCCATAGTTATCTCAAGTTGGCATAATTGTTTTTGGTTAGGTGTGTGAAGTTTGCATAGGTAAGCATCTTTGGTTGTTCCTTTGTCCAGGAGGGACAGGGGCACCACAACAGGAGTGAATTTGCTGTCACCCATCCATTGCTCTAGGGTGTGTTTGAAAAGGGTCAGGGAGGGGCTCTGCTTCACGTGAACTGACAGCTTGTATCAGAGAAGTGGTAGTCTTTGGGAGATGCATATATCTCTCCAGCAAGGCCTGTTCATGTCAGAGGCTAGGTTAAGATCTCTGGAGTGAGTGACCCTCATGCAATTTGATTTTCAAATGTGTAGCATTTCCATCAGGGCCAAGTCATAGACTGCCCTGTAAGGCAGGCACAGGTCACCCCTTAGCAACTTGTAGGAGATAGAATACAGTGACAGGGATTTCAGTCTTTATGCATGAGACTTGTTTTGTGTACCACCTCTGTGGTCTCACCAATCGCTGCAGGTGCCTGGTGAGGTACATGCAAAAGGGAGCATTGTAGTCAATTACTGGTCTGATGAGGGCCAAGTATAATGGAATTATAACATGTTTAGTGCTAGATGTAATGCCTTTACTTAAAAGCTGTGCTACACATACCCCGGATTCTCAAAAGCTTGCACAGCATGCATGATTAGTGTAAAAGGAAATTTTGCCAATATGGCGGCCGAGCGATCCACGTACATGCTCATTTGATGTGCGCAAGTGCTATAGCAGTAATGCTGCACGTTCCCAGCCCTCATATGCAAATTACCCCATTTGCAGGTGAAAACCATGCAAATGAGGTAAATCTGCTAACCAGGAAGCAGGAATCAGGACTAGCATAATATGCAGAAATGTACTCGGTTAGTAACAGAGTACGGTACTGCAAAATCCAAAACGGAGCTATGACAGCTCCAAATAAAGGCTGCATATCATTGAGGAAGCATGCCAATGGCCAAGTAGAAGGTCATTGGCATTGCAAATAATGCAAAATGTACAAAATACAACTTTTATGATATGTCCTCCAATCACGGCCATTGAAGCATAGGGCAGCAGTGCGCAAACGAGATCGATGGGGAAATAAGAAAATAAACCTAAAAAAGCAGTCTAACTAAAATCAATATTCCGCCATGCAAGTCAATGGCAGGCAAAAGACAACATGGCCAGTGAATGGTGGTTGCAATGGGGGAGGCACAGTGTGACACATGTAACTATGCATTAGCAGGCAATCCTATGCAAATGAGGGGAAGGGCAGTGAATCCTGGTTTTCCCCAGGATGTGAGGCAGGTCCCAACATTGTAAGACTATGAATAGCTGAGTGCAAGACTTGGAGGTAGGTGACATCATGGGTGGGTGTGTCAGGCATACTGTCAGCGGATTGGAGCCTTGTGGCTCAAGCTTGCATCCAGCTTAGCACAGCAAAGCCAGGGGGTGTGTCTAAACCTGCCCAGCACATATGACAAAGTGTAAGCGGGTGTGCGTGCTGCGCAATAGGATCTACAGGAAGATAACAAAAGTGAACCCAGGAAACAGCAGCAGCGTGCACATTGGAGTACACTGATTGTGCGGTGCACCCATGGGATGAAATAGAAGGACAATGGGAAGGGAAAGCAGCAGTAGGAACTTAATCAAGGGATACTAGGTTCTCTGCCAGATGAAATATATCAGAACCAGTTAATAACACAGGCAGCAAACCAGCCCAGCCCAGAATGCCACTAAAAGCTATGCAAACACCTACCCTTATGGTTTTTCCCACACCCTACACCACCGGTGTAAACTAGTGGGGAACTTTTAACACTCACAACAGCAAAATTTTAGGGGCTGCAATAGCTATTATACAACTTGTGGAAGAGGCTGAGAGTGGTAAGGATGGGAATGCTGCCAATCAACCCACAGTGAGGGTAATCTACCAAGGGCTACATGAGCTGGAGATAGTGGAGCACTTAGGGTGGACAGGGACCTCCTATAGCAAATAGTTGAGCTGTGCCGGCCACGCCTGACACACAGAACTAACAGAGGGGAAGCCATCCCAGTGGAAATGAAGGTATGTGTAGACCTAAGAATACTAGCTACAGGTACCTTCCAAAGGCCAACTAGGGATATGATGGGGATCTCACAGGCATCAGCATCCAGGGTGCTCCACCAGTTCCTGGATGCCATGGCAGCACATGTCAGTGAGCACGTATATTTCCCCCTCACCTGTGAGGCGTTGGCCAGCAATATGCGTCTCTTCCACCAAATAGCAGAATACCCTGAGGTAATGGGTGCAATAGACTGCACACACATATGCATCAAATCACCACCCGGTGAGCAGGGTAGGGTTTACACAAACCGCAAGGGTTTCCCCTCTATCATCTGCAAGGTCATATGTGATGCCCAGGGCATAATACTGAATGTGATGCAGCTGTACCAGAAATTTGCCAATGGGGACATCCCACACGGTCACCTAGTGGGGGATGCTGGATACGCACTGGAGACGTGGCAGGGCCACATAGCACCCCACCAATGCCAAGGCCTGCACAGGCACAGAGTGACTCAGAGGAGGAACAACCTGAGCCTGCCCCAGTAGGCAGAAAGAGGCATGCCTATTATGCCCTGGCCCTGGCAAAGAGGCAACGCATAGCACATACTCTGACATGGGAGGGGCCCAGGGAATAGCACCTCTCTCTGACTCTCACATACAGTAAAGTAGGCAGTGTACTATGTGCATCCAACATAGGCAGCCCTGCAGCACCACCCGCAATACTGGGATACCCACAAGATAAGAGACTCACACATGCCAGTCAGGAGGGGGTCACATACCCAACAACAGTCACAGCCAGCAGGACAGGTGTAGGCAAACACAAACAAATGCCATACTATGGCCTCTGAATGAGGGGTATGGGTAACCCCCACCCAGGCCTACACAGACAGACTATAGCAGGCCAGGTAGTTAGATTTTATATGTAATGGCTAGGAAGTCAGAAACTAATGTGTCTGCAATCAAAAGATAAGAATGTTAGTACACCGGTATGGCTTAACCAGCACAATAGGTAAGACTATGAAATGAAATGGACTACAGGGCATACCAGTACAGTCCTAGCAAATACCTACCAACAGAAGGAAGAAACTGTTGCAAAAGAGAGTAAAATCCCATGAGTGGAGGAGCTCCCTGGTCAGTTTCAGTAAGAAGCTGAGATCTCTTATCAGATCCTCCAAAGCTAGCTATGAAAACAAAATCACCACTAATTCTAAGGACAACCACAAAGCATTCTATAGCTATGTCAAGAATCTCGATGGCAACACCCAGATCTGCTTTGAGTTACAGCACAAAGGCACAAAAATTACAGAACCAACTGATATTGCCAACATCCTGGCAGATAGGTTCAGTGCTAACTTTAGCCTCCCTCACCCCTTAAAGGGCCCATATCTATACAGGAAGAATTCAGAATCCCTGTAATCACAACTACGCAAGTAAAATCTGCACTCTCTAAAGCCAAAAACACAGCATCCATGAGACCGGACAACATCCCAGGCTGCGTTTTACATGAACTTCAGAATGAACTGCCTCCCCACTTAAGCACCATGTTCAATAATAGCCTCACATCTGGCTTTGTGCCCACTGAATGATGCACAGCAACAGTTATCCCACTCCGCAAAGGGGAAGCTACCACTGATCCTGGGAACTCTCGACCTATTAGCCTGACAAGCCTGGTCTGCAAGGCCATGGAAAGTATCATCATGGTAACCTCCAAACTCTGGATCCCACCCAGTTCGGGTTTGTGAAAGGCAGATCATGCCTCTTGAAGCTGATTGATGTCTTTGAGGCAGTCATCAAAGCTGTAGATGAGGGTAAGGCAGTTCACACAGCCTATCTTGACCTCGCCAAGGCTTTCGACACCATCCCCCATTCTGGAATTATAGCTAAACTCATTAAACTAGGTATAAATCCCTACGTCACAAGATGGGTTGCCAACTGGGTCACTGGCAGAACCCACACTGTAAAGGTTGCAGACTCCAAATCTGACCTCAAAGCAGTGACAAGTGGCGTACCACAGAGTTCCATCCTGGGACTGTTTGGTATCTACTTCTCAGAAATACAGGCTAACACAGAAGGACTCTGGCTAATGAAGTTTGCAGATGACTGCAAGCTACAAGCCATAGTCAAGTCCCCAAATGATGTGGACATCCTACAGAAGGGCCTCACTGAGACAGATGCCTGGTGTCAGAGCCTGGTGGCCTCAAGCTCAATGCCAAAAAGTGCAGTGTCATCCCCTTTGGTAAAAACTCTGTACCCATGAACTACCACATAGGCAGCAATCTACTTAACACCAAATGTGTGATAAGAGACCTTGGGACCCATGTGGACAGTAGTCTCTCCTTTGATAGTCACATCACCATAGTAGTCAAGAAGTCCTTCTACGTGGCACACCTCATCATAAAAGGGTTCTCATCCAGGAAAAAATAGGTAATTGTTCCCCTCTACTCAACACTCATTAGACCCATTATAGAGTACAATGCCCCTTTTGGAATGTACCTCACAAGACATCTGCTGCAGCTGCCACAGAAGTACCTCACAAAGAGGATTACTGGCCTCAAACAAATGCCATACACTGACCACCTCAGAAAACTCCAGCTTTACTCCATAGCATATCACCTACTCTGAGGTGATCTCTGCCTAACATATAAAGCTATGTCAAACCCAGAGCTGTTGGACATGCTACACCTAAAGAAATCCCAATCCTTCTGAGCTACACGCTCTAGGGACCTAAACCTTGTCACCACAATAAACAGGACATGCTGCGGGGATAGATTCCTGTCCCAGAGACTTCCCATACTTTGGAACAGGCTACTCATCTATGTCAAGGAAAGTTCTTCATTAGTACTCTTCAAGAAAAATCTTGACGATTGGATGGGAAATAGGAAATATACCCCGGGGATCACTTCTGTGTCTCTGCTCAACAGTGGCACAGGAAAATAACTTTCTTGGGTGACGTAATCCAGGGAACATTGTTGGCTAGGCTTATGACGCCCTTGGGCCGATAGCCTAGTACCTACCTATGAATCTATGAACCTAAATGTGTACAGCTGTCAGGTGTGCCCCCCATCCTACATAGAAATATAGGAACAGTCACGTGCGCCCCCCCAATCCTGTTTAGAAACATAGAAATAGTCAGGTTTTCCCCCCGCTATGCAGACATGTTACAACAGTCAATGCCAAATGATCAGTGGATACCCTGCAGACACAGCATGCTACCTGTTGGTGTACAACATAAAGGTCAGCTGTGCAGTACAAACCACCGGACATGATCCACACATGCAAAACAGATGGCCTTACTGGGCATGCTCACACACTTAGAGAAATGAAGGCAATGTCAGTCATCAACTTACTGAAAGGTCATACTGGGCATGCTCACACACTTCAACACATGAAGGCCATGTATGCAAACACCAGTGGACCAGACACATCCAGTGGTAGCAATTGTTAGTGCAGACACATGTCAGTATGCACCGCTCATGCCTTGCACACACAGTGAATAGGAATACAGACATATATGTAAGGGCAACACATCATAATAAGCCAAAGGTAGATGGATATAGATGTGTGGAAGAGGGTGACTGTGACAAGGAGTCATCCATGCCTGTCCCACCCAGCACACAGCCAAAAGGCCCTAAACACATCAGGTGCAGATGTCACGCACTGCAGTTACTAGCGACTAGTACCTGTCGCACCACAGACTATGTGGTCCATGTGCCAGCTGTGCAACATGGCTGTACAAAGATGTAGTCAGCTAGTTGCCCTGTACACGTACCTGTGACATATGACCCCAATGTGTGTGGCTGCTTGTGGCGTGTCACCCCTACATGAATGGTTTATGGGCCATGCACACACCGGTCACCCCATAGCAGTACTCTGACAAGCCTACTGGGGTTATCCAATGTGAAATACACCTTTGGGAGAATGGTAGGCCAGTAACTACCACGGTGTATCCCATAACTGCATACTGCTGTAGTGTGATAGACTAGTTAGGTTGGAGTTCCAACCCCAGACATGGCAACTGTGTGTGTGAGTGTGTGTCACTGTTCATGTGTGTGTCTGTCTCTCACTGACTGTGTAGAGAACAATGCCTTTTAGGCTACTCACACCCCTTACTATTTACATACTCACCTTTGGCAAGGCTGCTGATGTCACCCACCTAGAAATACTCCCCTGGGAAAGCTGTAGCTCAGTAATCTCTGTAGAGCATGCTGTAACTGTGTACTGCAGTAGTGTGATAATGTCGTTAGGTAGGAGGTCAAACCCCAGACGTGACAACTGTGTGTGTGTGTGTGAGTCTATGTGCATGTCTGTTTGTCACTGACTGTGTAGAAAGCTATGCTTTTTGGGCCACTCACACCCCTTACATTTCACATACCCACCTTTGGAAAGGCTGCTGATGTCATCACCTAGAAATACACCCCTGGGAATGCTGTAGATAAGTAAACTCTGTAGCGCATCCCGTAACTGCGTACCACTGTAGTGTGATAAACTAGTTTGGTAGGAGTTCCAACCCCAAACCTGGCAACTGTGTGTGCCTGTGCTTGTGTGCATGTCTGACTTTGTAGGGACCAATGCTTGTTTGCCTACTCACACCCCTTACAAGTCAAATACCCACCTTTGGCAAGGCTGCTGATGTCATGCACCTTGAAATACACCTTTTGGACAATTATAACCCAGTAATCTCTGTAGCACGTCCCGTTACATTGTATGGCCACAGTGTGATTAAAGAGTTAGTTAGGACTTCTAACCCCTGACCTGTCAACTGTGTATGTGTGCATGTCTGATTGTGTAGAGAGCAATGCTTTTAGGGTACTCACACCCCTTACATTTTACATACCCACCTTTGGCAAGGCTGCTGATGTCATGCACCTATAAATACTCCCCTGGGAAAGCTATAGCCCAGTAAACTATGTAACGCATCCTGTAACTGCATACCACTGTAGTGTGATAAACTAGTTAGGTAGGAGTGCCGACCCCAAACCTGGCAACTGCATGTGTGAGTGTGTGTCTGTGTTTGTGTGCATGTCTGATAGTGTAGAGAGCAATGCTTTTTTAGGCTACTCATACCCCTTACAAGTCAAATAACTACCTTTGGCAAGGCTGCTGATGTCACGCACCTTGAAATACACCTTTGGGACGATTGTAGCCCAATAATCTCCATAGCACATTCCATAGCATCGTATGGCCATAGTGTGATTAAGTAGTTAGTTGGTAGTTCTGACCCTTGACCTGCCAACCATGTGTGTATGCGTGCATGTTTGACTGTGTAGAGAGCAATGTTTTTAGGGTACTCACACCCCTTGCATTTCACATACCCACATTTGGCAAGGCTGCCAATGTCACGCACCTAGAAATACATCTCTTGGAAGGTTGGAGACCAGTAATCACTGTAGCATGTCCTGTAACTGCATACTGCTGTAATGTGAATTAGAACCACGGTAGGGTTCCATCCCCACACATGGCAGTTCTGGATGTATTGTGTGTGTTCCTGTCTGTAGGAAGCAATGCATTTTAGGCTATTCTCTCGCAGTCATATCAAATGCCCTATTTTGGCAATCCTGCTGATGTCAGTCATTGTGAAATACACTTTTGGGCAAGGACAACTCCAGTAATATCTGTGGCATGTACTATAACTGCGTAGTGCTGTAGGGTAATGCACTAGTTAGGTAGGGGTTCTACTCCCAACTCCCAAACATGGCAGGTGTGTGTGTGTGTGTGTGTGTGTGTGTGTGTGTGTGTGTGTGTGTGTGTGTTTGTAAGCTGTATCCTGTGTAGAGGTGGTTGTGACTGTGTGACACCTGTGGCCAATGTGGAGTGGGTTATGTGTATTTTTATATGGTGGCCATACTATATATCACAATGTCCACAGTACAGGGATAACACATGTGATATGGCTGAGAGGCCAGAGTGCAGAGCCATACCATCAAGGCCAGGCAATCGCAGATAGCAACCCCAGTATTACCTAGAGCACACTCTCAACCCATGTGTCATACACACACAAACACACACATGCCTAGGTAACAACCAATATGTGGGTAGTACACTGCATATTGGCCACTGATAGTAACTATGGAGTGACAGCAATGGGCCACAGAGGGCATGTCACCCTGTCCATATGTCCAATATGCACATACATGCAGACAGTGCACCTCCCCCATGTTCCCCAATGGACACCTGCACCACCTGTGGTGCCATCACATGACCCACAATGGACATACCATGCCTGAAAACATGCCCGTATGGACAGATGCCACTGACACCAAGGAATGCTGATAGCATGTACTCCATGTAGGTGCAGGGTAAAGCTGCTGGCCATTACAAGCTCCCACCACAGGTGGGCAGGACTGAAACATCTGATGACAATCTGTGTTTACAACATAGTCCAGACACCCCAGGTACAGTTCTACATGTCACTGTACATGCATGTGGGAGGTGTGCACATCCCAGATGCTGTCCATGTCATGGATGAAGGAACACAGACATGGCAAGCGATGCACAACATTGGCCACACACAATAGTCACCCAGGTGACTGGATGGGGGATAAAATACCCACCTGTGTGGGCATATGCAGACACTACATCCCTGAGCCACAATGCAGACCATCATCATGTGGCAAGATTCAAAGGTACACCCATTGCCTAGCCTTGGACAGCCATCTGGCACAGTCGAACACCACACAACTGTGCAGACATGCACCCATGCATGTCAGTAATGGCACTCTGTGTGTTTGTGTGTGTGTTGCATGCTGCAGATGTTCACATCCACATTCTCTACAACCCCCATGGGCATACTGCAGCATGCTGTCTGATGTCAAGACACCTTCCCATACCCTTTGCCCATACAACTCCTGTATGACCTGTGTGGTGCATGAGATACCTGCACAGTGATGTGATGTGGCAATCCCACAACTAATGAGTTGTACACCTGGCCCTGCCATGAGTGTCAATGTGTGTGTGTCCTTGCGAGAGTGTGGCTGTGTTGACGCTGGCACTTGTTCATGCCGACAGGCATGTGTATGTCACCTACCATACTGCTACTGTATTCCTGTTGCAGATGTCATTCACCATCACATATATGTTCTGAGTGTTCCACAACAGATAATCCATGAGGTGCATCCAATAATTACACCGAACTGTGCTAGCACTACATAGTTGCCAGGAGTTGGATACCCTGTGGTACTAGATGTGTGACACAAACATACTTCAGTTTTACCTCCCACCCCTCCCTGACACGTATTTGCCTCTGTCTGTGTCCTTCACCCCCCTCTCAGGTGGATGTGGAGACCTACACCTGTTTTGCTTAGGCAGCAGCATGTGTAATGTAAGTAATGCTCATGATCAGCTGATGGCCTCTGCATGAATCGCAGACCTCCCCTAGCTGATTGCATGTGAAACAGCTGTGGTAACATTCCCATAGCCAATTGTATGGGAACACATTCCAATACCTAGGAACATCATGGTGGTGTTGGACCTTTTCACCCACTGTGAGCAGGAACTAGATCTGTTGTGTGGCAAACAGTATCTCAGATGGATTGCGGTGTACCTCTAACAACATACACTGTGGAAACAGTGCAACAAGCAGGAGGTGGATGTGCCCGACCTGACTATAGACTTCAAGTGCCGCTATACTGAATTTGGAGTAATGTTGCTTTAACAGCGTTTGTGTGGATATGGCTGTTGTACATGTCTCAATACCTGCCATGTCAATTCCATGTTTATGGGGAATCCCCATCTGCAGGGTCATCTGCAGCCTGGCCAGTGTTGTGTCCATGGTTGTATGTGTCACCCACGGAGCATCTAGTTGTCAACTGCTGAAAGTAGTGTGAGGATTGCATTCAGTAGATGGAGAAAGCTGTGGTAGTCATAGACGTCATATCCCTCAAAGAACATATGTTGCAACAACCCTGTAGCAACAGTAAATGTATGTGGTTATCACTGAAACATGTCAATATTGGCCCTGTGTATGTGCTCCCAGCCACAACTCTGTCAACCTTTGTACATATGTCGTGCATGAAGTAGTGCATATGTGCTGTACACCATAATTTGTGGCATCATATCTGAGAACAAGCCACTGATATATCCGACTGCTTCACATGTTATGTACAGTAGGGATTACATTACATGGCATTACCTGCACATTCTGTGGATGTTTGTACACTACTGAGGTCTGTGTACCTATGGTGAATGTCAACAGAGTGTGCAGTGTTGATATGTATCTTAGCCTTGTACAGACTGTGATAGATGACATTGTTCTAGTTCCCCTACTATCAGATGTTACATGCTGCCCCACTGTATGGTACTGTAATGGTATACATGTTTGTAGGGCCATAAACACACGTGCCCCATACCACAGACAGCCACCAGACCAAACTGTGTAGCAGGCCAGTATATGTAAGGTCAGTCTGTGAGGTGCACATATGAGGATGGTGTAGAACACACAATCCATATACTGTAATATCATGCTAGCTAACCATATGTGGCTGTGGCTGTGTTCACATTGGTTGTGGATATGCACTGTCACACAGGTGTATCTTACCCTGTGCTGTGACATGCCTGTTGAGCCTGCTTCATATGCAGGTACATGTGCATTCCCCCTTAGGAGATGTAGGCCAGTGTTGAGCCAGTCTGCCTGCAGCCTGCACAGTGCATTGTGACATGCCTAGCAGCTGAGTGTACCTATCCAGTGGGATATCATGTACAGATACTAGCCAGATGTCCTGCTGCCGGCCCACCCCTAGCAGTCATGTATGTCAGACAGGGCAGTGGGATGCAGTGTAGATGTATGTCAATACCTATTGTGTAGTATGTGGCCATGGCACCCCTGTACCAGCGGTCATACCTTTACAGGCCAGGCAGGGG
The DNA here is from genome assembly GCF_019279795.1 of Protopterus annectens. Classification (NCBI taxonomy): domain Eukaryota; kingdom Metazoa; phylum Chordata; order Ceratodontiformes; family Protopteridae; genus Protopterus; species Protopterus annectens. The sequence continues at coordinate 1,507,782,595 of NC_056745.1, forward strand.
TGTGTGAATGCATGACCTATGGTGGACATCATATACAGGTTGTTATGTGTTATACCCATCTACACGGCCATCCACATTCATATTTTCAGGCATGGTACACATGTGTAGCACTAAGGGCTTATGTGTATACCTCTGGACTTAACAGACCATGTCAGACCCTCCATATATATTGGCCATTATCTCTGCTGCAGACCACAGTGGCATTATGTGCTAGCAGCGGTACTGTGCAATGATGTCCTTTGGATGTTTTTCAGTAACCAATGGCACACGTTATAAGCAGATGTGACCTCCCACACACACACCGTGTCTGTGAAGACAATCCCAATGACAGTAGCAATAGTCTACTAGTATACCTGCTATACATACCTGACATCCCCTGCAACTACGACATTGGGAACATTTAGGCTGGTGTTGGCCTACACTTCATGTCCAGGACATATGGTGGGAATATATGTACATACAGCTATCCAGATAGCCAGATATACATGATTACACATGTGTACTACACCCAATTAACACTGTCATGGCAACCACCTACTATAGATTCATACGTCATATGTGCGTGGTCTAATTACATCTCCTGTGTGATTGGCATCCATCCTGTGTGTGGGCATCAGTGCTACCGACAGCATGTAGCAATACCCCTTACAGGAGAACCGGCACACTCAGGGTAGACACATATTTGTAGGAGGATCAGAAACTACAGACAGACTGTGAGTAGAGTTGTGTTATGCTTTGTACAGTACTGGTGTTACAGGGTGTGGGTGTGCATACTAGTTTACCATGGAATGCAGTCCGTCTGCATAGCACACAACTGTGGGCCTATCCTTATGCTGACCAGAGAAGTGCCTATCATGTCTTGTCTGTCCACCATACAGGTCTTGTGTTAGATATTACACTGGCAGTGTGTGTGTGTTGCATGTTACCGGTACATGGCTACATCCACAACCATCTCTCCCATCAATTCCCTGACTAAGAGTATGTTAGAGACTATCCTGTAACACCAGCACCTTGGGTAGTGTATGGCAACAGTTGTCCACATATGTACCTGTATTCCAGTCTCTGTCCATCACCTACATATCAAGCTTTGCACATATGTTATGATGTCAGTTGTTGATCCATAGTGGGCTGGGAGTATAACACACTTCCAGTGCTGCCATTAGTCCACTGTTGTTGTTACCCCCACACATATGGTGGGGCTGGGGCCATATATGTGTGGGTGTCACCTACACAATACATGTGTGCCCTTATGCACTGCAGAGCCCAGTGTATGTAACAATGGAATATGGCCCTGTATTATTGAGTCTGGGGAGAGCACCATAAATGACCTAGGCTGCTACAAAATGTGGGGGTGTCAGGGCTGAGCTGCCTTAAGGTATCCAGATGTACAGTACCATATACTTCACCTATATATACATTACTGACATTGATCTGGGTAATGCAGGACTACTGCCCCCTGCCATACAAACTGTCCTGTTTGTTGGTGTGCTCATGATGGTGTCAGTTATGCCATGTTATGTAGCAGTTGCAACCCATGTGGTCATATGATGTCTATACCACCTACTGAGTTTGTACAGTGTGTAGATAGGGGCTGCTGAACTACACACCTGGATTACATACTGTTGATTGCTAGGTATCCTGTGGCCCAGTGTGTCTTTCCTGTTGTACAATGTGAATGGCTTCGCCTGGACAGCAACTGCTCTGAACCTTTCCAGATTACTGTATGACTGTAACTGATCCACTGTAGCATCACTCCGTTGATATAGTTGTCAGTGTCTGAACAGCTATATGGCATGGCATGCAGAACTGCAATAGTACACAATTAAAGGTTTCCATGCCCGCAAACCTGTGGGTGATGTTTTACCTATGACCTCTCTGTGGGTGTATTTTACAGGCAACGATTGTCATTTGTATGGGTGGCACATACAGTGTCCAGTCATTCAGGAGTTAACTGTAGGCATAGTGGCTGTTCCATATTGTGTGCACCTTCCACTTATGTATCTTACTGTACATATAACTGCGTGCGTGTGTATGTATAGTCACATGTATATATATATATATATATATATATATATATATATATATATATATATATATATGTATACCTGCATCTGCATATCTGTGTCTGTGTATCTGTATCCTGGGAATGTTGATGGCTTCCACATAATACATTACCCATGGGAGCCAGACTGTACTGCATGATATGTTACCAATACCAGCCTGACATCATACAGGTGGGATGTAGTACAGGAAACATTGTGTGCCCATGTTGTCACAGGTCCTGGTTATGGGATCTCCAACACTTGGTAGTATATTGCAGGGCGGACATGTTTAGCTGGGGTATACCTATTTGTACAACTCATATGGTGTGTGGTGCCTCTCAACCCCATTAATGTAACATGTAGCCTGTTACACTCCTCTCCCTAACAGCTATATGTGCCTTGCAGTAACAGAACAACAGTGTTGTACCAATGGGTCGGTAGGCATGGGAATCCCATTGAGGCCTGCCACATGTGTGTATGTGCGCATGTGTGCATATCTGTAGGGTACACCATTCCAAGTCCACATACTCCTATTAAAATACACATTGACACACAGTAGTACGGATATTGTTGTTGTCACCCATAGGTGTGGCAATGCAATGCAACACCCTACTATGCCTGTGGCATGTGCATCACATGCATATCCCTGTGGTACCACTGTTGTGATATGTAATGGGATGTTTTGGTGTCATGGCCAATGTGTGATAGTGGGTATGTCAGAGTATCAAGATGGGTTCCAGTGTGTACAATATCCAGTGGGGGATGTGGGTGCTGTGTACACTGTCTTCACACCATGGTACACCTGGAATATGGCCCACGTACCACTCTCAGGTGGCCAATGTCACCATCACCCATACAGGTAACAGATAACAGGTTACAGCCCAGTTAAACATGTGCTGTGTGCAGCCTACCTGTAACACATTGGACACATGGACTAGCTAGTTAGCAACTATACAACCAGGTCTCTAAGATGTAGTACTTAATAAATAGGCACCTATCCAGGCATGTCTAAGGGACAGCTCCCAGTGATTTCTCCTGTCTACCTGATGAATCTGGGCATCTTGAGGCAATGCAGCAATTGCCTAATGTACACAGAAATCCCTCTCCTCCTACCACCCAACACTACAACCTGTGAGAGATGCACTTATATAGCCAACCTAGAAGCAAAGCTCTCTTCACCCAAGACTGGACTAGACAGTCAAGAGGAGAAGGTAAACACTTGCACCACACCACACTCATCACATAGTCCCTCAAAACCTACATCACCAAAACACACACACATAGAAACACAAAACACACACCTACATTCACGGAGGCTCTCAATAAAAACCTGCCCAAGCATCAGGGACATCCAAAGCATAAACGCACGCAAACTCCACCCCCCCAACACAACCTAAATGACACATAGCCCACAAACTCAGTGTGCCACTCAACCACAGCCAATAAGGAATAACAACGTACTGAACACTCTAGTCATAGGTGACTCTATAGTCAGGCATACTGATGTTCCATTCACTAGACTAAACAAGGAGAACGTTATTGTCAGCTGCCTGTCAGGTGCCAGGATCCACCACATAAAGCATACACTCAGGTCACTCCACAATAAGTACAGATATGACACTGTCATTGTCCATGTTGGTGTGAATGACCTGAGACGTACCTCCCTGGACTACATGAAAAGAGACATGGAGGAGCTCTCCGATCTTGTATCCCAGGCAGGTATGACCCTAACCCTGAGTAGCATCCTGCCATCACCCAGAATGATACCACAGTACAAGGACAAAATGATTGACTTCAACAATTGGCTAAGCTTCTGGTGTCATTCTACAGGGATCCAGTATTTGTCTGCCTGGAACGACATGATCAACAGACCACGATGCTTTGGTAGAGATGGCCTGCACCTGTCACCCTTAGGATTCCGGATACTGGCTAAGGCTCTTGCCACCCCTATAGTCCCTTTTTTATGCAAGGTTCAAATGACAAAGTCATCACCATAACAGGTACAAGCAAGCAAAATCTGAAGGTAATGCTATTCAATGCTAGAAGTCTAAACCTCAAAATGCACTCACTCGAGGCACTCCTTAAAATGGAGAACATTAACATCTGTGCAGTGACAGAGACCTAGTTCAAAGCTCCAGAGAGCACCCCTGCATTACCAGGCTACAATTCATAGCACACCTTTCGGCCACCTAACCCAGAACGAAGCACTAAAGGTGGAGGCATGTCCATATTCATTAAGGATATCCACATCTCCAGGCTAGTTGCACAGCATAATGCATCCGAGATTATCCAAGTGCAACTAACTCTGGGCAAGACCACAATCCAAATTGTAGCTTGCTACAGACCACCCCACCATGCCCCAGTATTCCCACTCCTCATTTCTTGATACACTGGAAAGTATTAGGGTACAATCCAATACCCTAATAATGGGCAATTTCAACTACCCCACCATTAACTGGGAAAACTACTCATGTACCAACTCTTTTGCTCAACGTTGTCTAGAATTCATAAATTCTAACACCTTGGATCAACTTATTCACATCCCCACCAGGGGCAGCAATATCATAGACCTGGTCATTACCAACATGGGAAACCGGTGTTCCACACCAGAGGTCAATTCCTCATTGGTCAGATCTGACCACAAGCTAATCAGCCTAGATATCCACATCTCACCCCCAATTAGGGAAACCATCGTAAAAAAACTTCTCCAAAGCCAACTTCACACTTCTTAAGACAGAAGTGGTAAACTTCATGACACCCATGCAGATGGACAATAGAGGTATGACTGCTGAATCCTACACAAATACACTTTATAAGCACTTACATGAGTGCATGGATCATGCTATCCCAAATAGAACCAAGATGTTATCCTCCAAAAAAAGGAAGCCAATCTGGTGCTCCTCTGGCATAAACAAACTCTACAACAGAATAAAGAAACTGTTGCAAAAAAGAGTAAAATCCCATGACTGAGTCAACCTCAGTAAGAAGCTGAGATCCCTCATAAAATCCTCCAAAACTAGTTACGAAAACAAAATTGCCACTGACTCTAAAGACAACCACAAAGCATTCTATAGTTATGTCAAGAATCTCAGTGGGAACACTCAGATCTGCTCTGAGTTACAGCACAATGGCACTAAATATACAGAACCAACTGATATTGCCAACATCCTGGCAGATAGGTTCAGTGCTAACTTTACCCCCTTCTCACCCCCTAGAGGGCCCATCTCTATACTGGAAGAATGCAAAGTTCCTATAATCACAGCTGCACAGGTAAAAAACACACTCTCCAAAGCTAAGAACACAGCATCCATGGGACCTGACAATATCCCAGGCTGTGTTCTACATGAACTACAGAATGAACTGGCACCATATCTAAGTAGCATGTTCAATCATAGCCTCGACTCAGGCTTTGTACCCACTGAATGGCGAACCATGACGGTTATCCCACTCCACAAAGGGGGAGCCACAATGGACCCTGGGAACTACCGCCCCATTAGCCTGATGAGCCTGGTCTGCAAGGCTATGGAATGTATCATCATGGAACTCATAAACAAAGACATTGGTAATCTCCAAACTCTGGACCCTACCCAGTTTGGATTTGTAAAAGGCAGATCATGTCTTCTAAACCTGACTGACTTCTTTGAAGCAGTCACCAAAGCCATAGATGAGGGTAAAATGGTTCACACTGATTATCTAGATCTTGCCAAGGCTTTCAACACCATCCCCCACTCTGGAATTATAGATAAGCTCACTAAACTAGGTATAAATCTCTATGTCACAAGATGGGTTGCCAACTGGCTCATGGACAGAATCCACACTGTGAAAGTAGCGGATTCCAAATCCGACTTCAGACCAGTGACAAGTGGAGTACCACAGGGTTCAGTCCTGGGTCCTCTCCTGTTTGGTATCTACTTCTCTGAAGTGCAGGCTAACACAGAAGGTCTTTATTAACAAAGTTTGCAGATGACTGCAAACTAGGAGCCATAATCGAAACTCTTAATGATGTGGACAAACTACAAAAGGGCCTCACTGAGACAGATACCTGGTGTCAAAGCCATGGCCTAAAGCTCAATGTCAAAAAGTGTATTGTCATCCCCTTTGTTAAAAACTCTGTACCCATGAACTACCACATAGCTGGTAGTCTACTTAATGCCGAAAATGTGATAAGAGACCTTGGGACACAGGTGGACAGTAGTCTTTCCTTTGATAATCACATCACCACAGTGGTCAGGAAATCCTTCTACGTGGCTCATCTCATCACAAAAGGATTCTCATCCAGAAAAAAAGAGGTAATTGTTCCCCTCTACTCATCACTCATTAGACCCATTATAGAGTACAATGCCCCTTTTGATATGTACCTAACAAGACATCTACAACAACTGGAAAGATGACAGAAATACCTCACAAAGAGGATTGCTGGCCTCAAACAGATGCCCTACGCAGACCGTCTCAAAAAAACTACAGCTTTACTCCATCGCATATCGCCTACTCAGGAGCGATCTCTGCCTAACATAAAAAGCTATGTCAAACCCAGAGCTGTTGGACATGCTCCACTTAAAGAAATCCCAATCCCTCCGAGCTACACGCTCTAGGGATGTAAACCTTGTCACCATAATAAACAGAACATGCTGGAGGGATAGATTCCTGTCCCAGAGACTTCCCTTACTCTGGAACAGACTACCTATCTATGTCAAACAGAGCTCCTCATTAGCACTCTTCAAGGAAAATCTTGATGATTGGATGGGAGATGGGAAATTCACCCCAGGGATCACTTCTGTGGCTCTGCTCGACAAGGACACAGGAAAATAATTTTCTTGAGTGGCGAAAGCCAGGGTACATTTTTTGGCAAGGCTTATATAGGCCCAAGGGCCAATAGCCTAGTACCTACCTATGAACCCATGAACCTATGTGTGTCTACCTGTTATGTGTCAGTCAATGTGCATATGATGGTATGACACACTATGTATTCTCCATATACAAACATTACATCCCCCATTACCATATTGTACGTGTCTGTGGATGGTCTGCAGGTAACATGTGATCTGGTACACATCTCACCCTACAGATGGTGTCATGTGTGCAATGACAGCCACAGAGTTCAGTAGCTCTACATACCTCAGTAGGGGTCTAGACACAGTGTCACCAAGTAAGGATGTGTGTGTATGTGGATGGGTTGACATAAGAGTGCAGATTATACCTGTACCAGCATGCCACTGGTCAATTTTGCATGGCTAATAACTGTTATACATACCTGTGGCATGTGTGCAACTGTACACCAGTTATGTCACGGCCATGGTGTCACCACACTGACATACCCTTGTGGAATATGATTGCAGACCATCCTCCTGCTGGCACATGTATGCTTACAGCACAAATGGATGACAGTATGGGGATAACAATTGGTGTTACCAACAGCTGAGATGCATCATAGATGCATGGCTACACTACCTGACATGTATGCAGTACACATTACCCTGACTACATTCTACACTGCAGTACATTGCAGCCCTCTATCACAGTCACCGTGTGCATCAGAACCATGTTAGCCTGTCCCTGTATCGATGTTATGGATGACAGGAATGTGGCACAGGTATCATCAAATGCATAGGGTGTGTTGCTGGTGTGCCAGAGGCTGAGAGTGGTCCAAACATGTGTCACCATGTGTGTGGTTGAGGGGTGTGGTTCACTGATTGGGGCATGGTAATGTGGTGTGTGTCGATATGGGGTCACCCTAGGTGTGGTTGCATAGTGAGTGGGAATGCATGCATACAGTTTTGCCATTTGGCTGCCCTATACTGGTGATGTTGGACAGCTGCAGACCATACATGGCAGGGTGTGCAGTTCACTACCTCTGGCCATGGACATGCTGACTGTGCCTGCCAGGGCTTCCATGGGCATGTGCAGGTATAGACCTTGAGGTGCCACTCTCCCCTGATGATGACATATGTCCACTGGAACCATGCCCCACCTGGGACTGGCAAGGGCCATTTGCACAAGGTTTGCTGTGGTGTGGTGTGGACAGCAGCCCCAGTGGTGCGCTGGGGCTGGTACTGCCACTACAAGAGTGGCTGGGCATCCTGGCACGTCCACATTGACTGCCAGCTGCTGGCGTCACTGGCCTACATCCACAAGGCCATCGCACCACTCCCACTGCATGTTCTAGCACAGACATACCATGGTCAAGGAGGCCAACCATCTCATTCCACCGTCTATCCATGACCTCAGTATATTCAGGGAAGGCACCAGCGAGTTCATGGAGGTTGCCACTCACAGCTGCGAAAGCAGACCTCTTCCCCCTCAGGCCCTGTCTGGTGTGCATTTCCATATGTGCCTCCATTACGGCCTGAAACATGCTCCTGGTTGTACCAGTTATGGCGCCTCTGCCAGGGGCATGATGATCTGCTGTCCTCCCACGAGCACCATGGTACATCTGCCAATGTGGTGGCCTTCCGGACATCCAGCTATGCTGACTGTGACCTGACACAGTTGGCATGGACACCACACTTTCCTGGTCATTGCAAACAAGTGCCAACTGTCCCTCTGCTATGGCCACATGTGATGGGGTTTGTAGGTGCACCGTAACTGTGTGCAGGCTTAGGCTGGCTAGGAGGGTGATGACACATGTTGGCGCAGTGCTGGCCTCTGACAACCCCACCTGTGCCTCACCTGTACCATCATCATCATAGGTGTCTGTAGGGACACCTACCTCAGTTTGTGTGCAGGAGGGACCCTGAGCCACCTCGCCACCTGTGGGGGAAACAAATATACATATTAAGACCTGTACAGCATTGCATAACAGTACACACACTCACACACACTCACACTGACAACCACCGTGCTACCTCACTTTCCCTGGGTTTACAGACAGTCCCACAGTCAGTTACATATGTTCCCCATCCTGCCTGGCACTTGCTAATATACACGCATCACTTCTGCCCATTAACATATCATTCCTCTCCATGCCTACATGTGTGGTTATGACACCTGACCTGTTACTCCATCGCCTCCCTGACTTGGGTGGAGTAGGTTGTACATTGCCTCACTGCTGTCACCCTGTATTACCCTGTGTATGGACAGTAATGGTCTACAAGGCCCCTATATGGTTGGGGCTGCTACAGTCACTACATATGTCACACACCAGAGCCTCATACTACAGTTTTGTTCAGTCCATGCCACATCTGCTGCACAAGCGACCCATCCTGACAACAAAAGAACTACCTGGATACACTCACTGATGTGCTGTGGTAATTCCCCATTGCATTTGTAGTGCTGCATTATGTGGGTAGCCAGTTATCTGTATGCTGCTGGCAATATGATGTGTGTAGCTGGTGTGTACTTCACCTCCCAATGCATGCTCTGTGCTACAGACCTAGTTATGCTATCAGCTGTCCTGTGTTCACATATCTGACAGGTTGTCCTGGCGTCCCATGTCTCACTCCATGTATAGCACAATCCCAAGGGGAAGTACTGCCATGTGGTCAATCACACTATCGCCTGTGCATACATGGACACACACACACAAACACACACACACACACTTACACACACACACACACACACACACACACACACACACACACACACACACACACACACACACACACACACACACACACACACACACCCCACACACTCCTATATGTGGATTTGCACAACATATGTACACACAGTCCTTCCATTACCCTTCTGTCAACATGCATTACATATGGTGTTCAACAGCATGCAGTGCAACTATAGTGACTCAATGCTAGTGGCAGTATACATGTGTGTGAGGCTTGGGCTGTGTTGGTAGGTGATGGCCCTTCCTCATGTTAACACTGCACCCATGTACAAAGTGTTACTGTGAACCTGTTCTGCACCCTACCTTGTACTGTGCACCATACATCACAAGTGTAGAAACCATTTATGCATCTGTAGTACTGTGTCAGTTATGTCAGCTCCAATGCTCACAGCCCTATGTATCATAGCAACTCGTACCTGGGATGATATGTGAACAGCTATCAGTTGTGGATGCCTGATGTCTGTGTTACAGATCACAACATCAGCAGTGCATGTATGAATAGTACAAGACTATTACACTGACAACCAGCGGACCTTACCATGGCTGTGGGAGGTGCCCTACACATGTCCCAGACCTCTGCATGGTTGCAAGGTCTACTCATGTGCACAACCCTTTGGAGTGCACACACTGCTGTCACAAGTGCTGTGGGGTCAGGGTTACGTCTCCAACATTTACTTAACCTGATTGTGTGCAGCTGCAGCCATGGTGGTGTTGAGTTACACATGTCCCTAATGTAGGCCATTTGTCCTGCCACACTTCACACACCTGTGGACACATTGCACATTGACAAGATGTTAGTTATCTTGCATGTGTCTGTTGTACCCTTCCGATACCCCAGCATGGTCTCTACTGTTGTGGAGTGCATTTCATAGCAACAAAACGTGATCATGTACAGCATACAGTATGGGTAGGTGTAGAAAAAACTGTCAGGAACCACCACGAAGTGCATAAAAAGTTTTAATTTTAGAAGGAGAAACAAGCGCTTTCACGCACCACCATGGCGCGCTTCATCAGGTTACAGTATGGGTAGGTGTGTTAGACATGTGCATAGGGATATCCCACAGCTATTACATGCCCGGTTTATCATCATGCATGAACACAAACCATACTCACCAGCTATGGGCTGCTGCTGCAGTGGTATCCTGGAGGGACCTACATAGGAGTGTGAGAAAGTTGATGTCAGTGTCCACAGCTCCGGCATTCATAAATGGTGAGTGCAGCATTATGTTACATCAACAGTAGAATTCCACAATATTACAGCTTATACACAACTGTTTATTTTTACTACACAGCAGCAGACTATGTATATGACATCTCAGATTTGCATGATGTACCTGTACAGCTGCAGATGCATACACAAGAATGGTGTACCGATGTGCCCTGGGGCCTTAACTGCATGCTCCTCAGCTGGTGTGTCATTGGCACTCACCTCCAAAATGTGCCCTGCCAGGTGTTGTTGCTGCAGGTGGCCAGTTGCCACAAGGCTGCTGAGAAGCTCCTCCACATGGGTGAGGGGTGGATGGGTGAGTTGCCCCCCCCATTGCGAGGTGGTCCCCCCTTACAGCAGCTGCATGCTGACGTACATGGTGAAGCAGGTCGGTGCAGTGATGATGGACCTGCTCATAGCTGCGGTTATGCAGTCCAATATCATTGACTCTGTGGACTAACTCATTCCACAGGGCGGTCCTCTCCTGCTGGTCGTGAGCTGTCTGCCCAAACAGCAGTTCATAGTGCTGTACCAGGTAGTCGATAATAAGCTCTGTTGCAGTGGCGCTGTATGTGGGAAGATTACTATGTGACATTTCCTGGAAGACATAAAGATGGAAACAGGTCTGAGCCACCCATACAGCAGAGTTACCATAGTTCTTAATATGCATATATGTCTACCCCCAACATATTAGCCTCAACAAACCATTCACAGACTGCAGTTGTTATGTCAGCTGCTTACCTACCATTGGGACATATGTTGTATTGTACCAAGCTTTGTGCTATGTGTATGTGCCACGCTTTGTGCTATGTGTTTGTAGCTATGCTCTCTGTGGGGACGCTTATCTTTGCTGGCCTGTTACAGACTATTTCACCTGCATGCCATTGTCAGTGCCACTATAAATATATATGTGTATAAATATACATCTATGTACATATTTGTGCAGATATATGTTGTACGTTGTTGATATACCTATGTCTATATGAGTGTCTGTGTATCTGTACACATACATGTCACATTCTGTATCACACAGATATGTGGAGTGCATACAGACATCTGGTCCGCATTCTGTAACTGTCTTTCATTCACAGCTGCACTGTTCTGCCTTGCTGCAATACAGATAGGTGCCACACATGAACACAGACTAACATTAGGGTGGTATATATGGTGTGAGATTGCTGGTATGCCTATTACACACCTATGACATTTGTGCATGCTACATTACACATTAACATGACTGTCCTGCAAGTGGTGTGCTCTGACACCCATGTGTCTATCATGACAGCAGTACTTCCACCACCAGCTATTGTCCACACTAACATAACATACACAGATATTATGGCGGACATCTTTGTCATTCATTGCTGATCTGCACAGTTGGCGGGTATGTCCCACTGCCTACAGGGACAGACAGTATTGTCCAGAGCAGTTGTTCAGTGGAACATCATTACAGGAATCACTACAGATGGTACATTTTAAACATTCAGCATCATATATCCTATTAATCTATACTGCATACTAGATTAAATTACATACAGTTATGTTTTACATACCTTTTTTTTTTTTTTGGACGGGTGTGATGCGTTCCCAGTTTTGGCTTGTAGGTTTTTATTCCCACTGTATGTGAGTTTCATTCTGTCTTCTTTCTCTCTCTCTCTGTCTCTCTCCCTCTCCAGTAGAGTGATTGAGTTGGTTTGAATGGATTGCAGCATGGCTTTTGTAGGTGATGCACATGATCAGTTGATGGGCTCTGCACCAATGTGCAACAGTTGCTGACTGCATGCAGACTGCTGTGTAGTGATTCAGTTAACCATTGTCATGGCATCCCAGTACTATATATTGCTGACTCGTGGGCATTGTCCCTTTACCTTTCCAGTATGGTGGACATCCTTCCTGTATGTGGGCAGCAGTGTTACAGATGACAGGTTGCAGTACCTATTACAGAAGGGCTTGCAGACACAGGGCATCTACACAATCGTACAAGGTTCCAGACCTACATATAGAGTGAGTAGTGTTGTTATGTGCATTGTATATTGCTGGTCTTGCAGTGTTTGTGTGTACATAGTAGTTTAGGATGGAATGCAGTCTGTCTGCATAGCTCTCAACAGTGGGCCTATCCACATAATGGCCAGTGGATTGTCTGTTTGCTTTTGCCTGTGCACCACACAGGTCTTGTCCTAGATATATCCCCGGCAATCTGTCTGTTGCATGCTATCAGTATATGGCTACATCCATTTGTGTGCCTGATGTTTTATACCTGCATAAGGGTATGTTGCAAAGAATCCTGTAACACCAGAAATTTTCAGGGTGTGTAACAGCAATATTATGAGTATGGCCCTGTGTTCCTGCCTCTGTCCTCCACATAAATGGCTGACTTTGTTCTGCTGTGATACGGTTAGGGGTTGTTCGGTAATGGCCTATCATTATTTACTGCTAGCATTCTTGCTATCATCCCAGTCATATCATAGACTCCCACGACATTTGTTGGTCAGTGTCCAAACATGTGACCAATACATAGACATTACCACAGGTAATAAATGCCCCCCTAGGCCTTGACTACAGGATGTAACTGGCGCCTGCTGTACTACAGCTGTTATTGTTTACTGTTACCTGTCTTGATGGCAAAACCTTTGTCTACAGTTATACGAATTGGCAGACTTGGCTTGGACAGCATAGTATGTTATATATCCACACTGTCTGCATCTACTATTTTGTGTGGGCCTTGCATTCCTCACTGATTAAATAAATCCAGATCTATGTGCTGTAAGTAATGGCATACATTATTGTAAAATACACCAATAAAGGTTGTCTGTGTATACATATCTGTGTGTCATCTCATGTCCTTTGAATTGTGAGTGGGTCTATGTGTAATGCAGTATTCCTGTTCAGTTATAAATGTCATTTAATAGGTTTTACAGCAAAATGATGGTGATATACAGATTTCACATGGAAAACAGAATGTGCTCTAGTGGGACTCGAACTGGGAATGCGTGCATGTTAGGCGGATGCTCTGCCCACTACACTATTGCAGTTTTGCTTAATTTGAATATTTCTACCTTAATGTCATACCCATGCTCCCTTTCCCCAGCCCCCGAGTTCCACGTACACAGCATCCATCCATTCTCCATTTGCTAGCCCTGCCATGCCACACCTCCACACATTTTCCTCTCTGCACGTCTCAGTACTCCTCCATTTTACTGTCTCAATGCAACCTTCTACAGGCTCTTCATCCATTTAGTCCATGCATGTTTGAGCCTTCCCTTGATCTTCCTCCGATAGTGGTGGAAACATCTTTGTGACCCACAAAGTCTGGTTCGTCCCACCAGGGACGGACCTGTTGCTGTGTCACAAGTAGACTTTGCTGGTCTACACTGTTACTCCAACTGGTAGCATCCTGCCAGGGGTTTGAGAAGCAGTGGTTTGCTCACACACCAGACCAGCCTCATCTCCCGGTTCCACGGATGAAGCACGCCCCCATGGCATGCCCCTTTTTCCATTCCATTCTTGAGAATTATACAAGACTACTGTTCTCACAGTATGTGTGGACAGGCATTGTTCATTGATACTCATAGACTGCTCGGAATGCTGTGATTGAGCAATGTGCACATGTTTGCTAGTATTAATCTACATACTTACATACATTTCCTATACTGTTGACTGACTGTGCTGGATGAAATGTTTGTGATAACAGCAGCTGATTGTATATCTGCCATGCCTTCGTGGTAACTCACTTGGACTATAGTGAGCAGGGTGGGGGGTGGGAACCTGGGAGTGCTGATTATTTTGTTACTGGTCACAATGAGGGCTGTTGGCTACAGCATGCCTAAGGCACTGTGGGTAAAGTGTAGGCGGGTATGCGCTGGTATGCGTGAGGCTCAGACTTGCTGACCTCTGGTTATGGCTTCTTATACTGGATTGGCCTCCATGTTGCTTAACCAGTGTGGGCATTGCTTACCGCCACCCAAACAGGCGTACTCCTGCTTGCTGCAGCATACCCCCATGCTACTTCATGAACATGTCGGCATTATACATGCTTAAGTCAGGTGTACATGTCAGGTATGACCGTTGCCGAAGGTCAGTGTAAGGTGAAGTGGGATTCCAGTTTAGCAATTCTGGATAGGTTACACTCAGGTATTCATGTTAGGTTTAATTATGCCATACCTGTGTTGTATAGTAGATGTGAATAGTGAAGGTGTAGGTGGGTAGGTGAAGGGGGGGACATTTTAACTGTATAGTAGGCCATTCGACTGATTGGTGGGGGAGCAGTAGTGCAGGTTTGCAGGGTGTTGGGATATGTATGCGAGGCAGGACAGGAGGTTTCGGTGTCAGTAGTTGTTTTAGGGGTATGGAGTGTTAGTTGGGGGGTTGACTTCACCAGGTGGTGCGCAGGTGGTGATCCAAGTGTGCTTAAGTTTTCCCTTCATGTGTTATTTACATGTGTGGTCTGGGACAGCTGCGGTAATACACCTGGGTTGGGGGTTCCAGATTCTGCCAAAATAGTTGTGTGGATGGTGTCACCTACTTGTGACTGTGAACATTACTAGTAATGAAACAGGAGTCGATAGGTAAGCGGTGTTATTGGGCCACACAGAGGGGCTGATAGTAGGGGACATGTCCAGGGATGTGCAGGAAGGCTGACGGCAAGGTCCACAGCTGGCCATTTCTTCTACGGTAACAGCTGTGTATATACCCTGCATTTGGGGGTAGGTTTGGACACTTATACCCTTGGGTGGGGGTGAGGACAGCAATAATACCTTGTGATGCCAATTAGTTCGGCTTACATGCCTACAGTGGGGTGTTGCGACCATGTGTTCTTTGGTGTCATTTAGTGGGTTTGCAACAACACATCTGGTTATACTGTCCTTTGCCATGTAAACTAGACTTTGCTGCTGTGGGACTCTTACTGGGCATGGCTGCTCATTAGGTGTTGGCTTTGCCCAGTGCACGCTATTGCTTAGATCCCTGGGGCGGTCCACATAGAACCACTCCAGCCAACACCTGCACGCCTGGGCCCATAATTTCATACTCATAGTTCCCCACCTGCACCTCCTCTTCGGCACTCTTCTTTACTCTGGTTGCAGGTTGGGTCTGTACACACCAGTACACACTGCCCACTCCTCACTTCTCAGAACCCATCACATATGTTGTCTCACCCCATGGGTCATCAGGCTTCCCCCAACCTTGTAGTCCGGCTTCATGCATGCCCTGCCATAGGTTATCTGTGTAATGGCTGGAAGGCCAAATAGCCATAACATTTTTGGCTTGTCCTGCAAGGGACATTCTTGTCTTTGTTTCAAGATTAGACTTGGCGGGTCTCTCCCACTGGTACTATCCTGCCTGTCGTCTGGCAAGTGGTGGTTTGTTTACTTTTATTGTGTGTTTGGATGTTTCGCCTCTCTAGCTGGGAGGGGGGTTGATGCTATGTGTTACACGTTTGTTGATTAGGCCCCTCACCCCCATTGACACGGCCTGTGAACATATGTAATTCTTAACAGCTGCATCATATCCTAGCTATATATGTGTGTATATTTACGCACACCGATACAGATATATATATATATATATATATTTATTGCTGTGTATATATACATATATATATATATATATATATATATATATATATATATAAAACAACATGTTGATGCATGGGTGGCTGCATATGTATATATCTATATGTGGGTATTTATATATGTCTGTCTATGTATGCATACATTTGTACTACAGAGAGGGAGAGGTATATCTCCACGTAGTTATGAGTATATATACACATATACACACACATACCTCTACATATTTAGCTATATATCCTGTCATGCCTGTTATTGATGGGTATTGTTCCGTGTGCATACCGGCCAACCTTGTGTGCCATGTATGCTTTGCGATACCTACAACTAAATCTGTTAGTGTACCAGAGTCACACATGAAATCTATTGTTAGTACCAGGTAATCATTCATCCTATGTGAGACAGCCTGAACATTGGGTATACAACTTTCGTCTACACCCAGAGTTACATAGGTACCCATGGCTATGTGTATGGACTACGGCGTGTGCTAGACCTTAGGTCGACACAACATAAGGGATGGGTCCCGAGGGGGGTGTTGGGGGGCAATGTGTAGTGGTGTGGTAGCTACGGGCCGTTAACCAGGGTTGAGATTGTGGCTACGTGTGTACAGTGGGTGGGGGGAAGCAGAACTGTGGGTAATGAATGTATGACTCGTAGATGGCCTTGGTTGGATGGGCCTGTACTGCTTGGGCTGCCTAGTGGGTGGGGAAGAGGAGAATGTGATGTCAACATTTGGAACATGACCGAGGGCTAATTTAAATCCCTATTTCAATGACACACGTACATTACATTGAGCTTGGTAGTGTTTTGCATGGTGGATGTGTTTGTCTGGGCCGGGGGTATGCCAATTCGTATGTGACGTATATTGTTTGGGGCCTGTCAAGGCCTTTCATGGTGCATGTGGACATGTATGTGTCTGTTAATCTACCATTGCTATCTACAGATGTCTGGCCATATATACCTCTGTGGGTGTATATATTTGGTTACATATATCTAACTATGTCCGTATATACCTATGGGGACATTTCTCTGTGTACATATGTGTAACTTGCTATGTATATGTGGACATATGGATGTTGACATATATATGTGCAGTTGTCGGCATTTGCATGTATATCTGTTCATATATTTGTATATGTATATATATATCTATATATATATATATATATATATATATATATATATATATATATATATATATATATATATATATATATATATATATATATATATGTGTGTGTGTGTGTGTGTGTGTGTGTGTGTGTGTGTGTGTGTGTGTGTGGATAGTATATATATATATATATATATATATATATATATATATATATATATATATATGTGTGTGTATATATATATATATATATATATATATATATATATATATATATATATATATATATAGATATATATATATATATATATATATATATATATATATATATATATGTATATCTATATCTATATATATATATATATATATATATATATATGACTACATCTATAGATATGTTGTATCTGTTTAGATAGTAATATATTTGCACTCACACGTCCATCTAGCTGTAGGTCTACATTCTCTGTGCTGTTGCATGACTGGACTGGGTGATATGTTTCTGACAAAGTCAACTTTATTTGTATCTGTCATAGCTTAGTGGTAATTTGCTGTGGTGTGCAGGGTCTTTGGTTCGAGCCTTGCAGGAGCTGTTTAGTTTGTTGCTGGGCAGAACAAGGGCCGTTGGGTACTGACTGATTACGGCACATTAAAGCAGTTGTGCGTGGATGTGCACAAGTTTGGGTGGAGCTAAGCACTGCTAACCTCCGGTTACAGTTTCTAACACTCAGTTAGCTTCTACTTTGCTTAATCTGTGTTGGTAATGCTTACCGCCATGCAAACGCACTTAAACACACTTACTAGTGCTTATGTATGCTTACTACTGCTTATTTGTGCTTAAACCGGTTTACTAGTGCCTTATTAAAACAGTCGTCCAGTTCACATTTAATGTTATTTTAGTAGGTTATACAGGAAATATATGAGAAAAAAATGTTTGTATACAGATTTCAAATGGAGAATGGCATGTGCTGCAGTGGGACATGAACCAGGACTGCCTGCTCACTAGGCAGACACCCTGCCCTCTACACTATTGCTGTGCTGCTTCATTTGCATATATCTTCCTTGTTATCCTCTTTCGCCTTTTAAGCTGCTTTACCCGTAGCTAAGCGATGGGCACACCCGCGCACCTACAGTTAGCTGTACTCGGATTTAAGATAAATATAACGGGTTTTCTTCAGTTTATTTATATGTACTGTTGCTGTTGTACACATGGGGGACTGTTGGTGGGGATATGTGGACACATATGAGTGGCCTCACTCATTTATTTCCACTTTCTTCTGTTCTACTTTGCAGGGGAGTGTTTATTCTGAGAGCTTTGCTCTCAGACAGGCCCCCTGCACTCGTACACACCCCATATGCCTAGGAGGTCAGGCAGTGTGCCTTCATTAATATGCATGGCGTGCTGCCATCCTGCTCTTAACTGGCCACTTCCATGCAGTACTAGATTTCCTTATTACTGTGGATACATGGCTGTCAAAGTTCAGGTTGCTATCAACCTGATTGCCCGGATCACTTACCACTGGGTCTGCAGTTAGGAGGTGTTGTCTATCATGTAATTTGCAGGGATATCAGCTTTCCCAAAGGGAATAATAATGCATTTTTTCATTAAGCTTTAATCTGTGACTTTGGCACCAATCATTTATCTGCATTTACCCTGACTGCAGTATATTAACTTCAGGGGACTGAGTGATTGCTCCAAATTTGCAATTGTCAGCAAACTTGGTCAACCACAGGCCATCCAAGTTTGCCCAGATTTATGAAAAATAAATTCAGAACAGTAAGAAGCCCAACAGAGAACCCTGTCATATGCTACCTGTGTCTGGTCTTTTGATAGAGATGAAGTCACCCACTTTCTCAATATGTGTCCTGTTGGTGAGCCAGTTGACTACCCATCTGGTAATGTAGGGGTTAATTCCCAACAGGGAGAGTTTCTTTATATTACCTGAGTGAAATAATTTCTAAGTCTTTATAGGTTCACAGATTAGTATTATTCTAACTGCCCTTGTGGGCCATTCTTAACCTAGTCTATTACCCAATGTAAGACTCAAACCCTGCATTTCATGTTTGTAAATTCAACACCTTAACAATTTTACCAACCTCCCTGCTTCCCTTTTTGCAAGACATGGTGGTACAGTTTTCACAGCTGTCAATAATACTAATTAGCAAATTGTTGCTAGAAGAATATATCTGTATACAACTGTGGTGGAGGATGTCCTTCGAGACTGCCTGAAAATGTCTATATTTGCAACTTTATATATGTTTCTAAGCATTATCAATTCAGCACTGATAGCCTTAGAATATTTTATGAAGAAATGTTTGTATTTAGAATATACTTGACCTATATGAACACACCTTGATTCTGAGAATGATTCAATTCTGCCTGATTTGATAGAATATTTGGAATAAAACTTCAGAATAATTGGTATTGACTCTCATATGTTAACTATATACACTGCTTCCTTCCTCATAATGTACTAAGAATTGATTTTTGACTATTTATATAAATCATGTCTTTTTCTAGTTTACTGACCTTTGTTTCACCTTTATAACTCACATCATTCCATTGCCATTTGCTTGCCTCATGGCTGATAGGAGTTTGTAATGGATTGGTCCATTAACTTGAAAATCAAACAATAAATACATAAATAAAAGAAAATAAAACTAAAGAGCAAAGGGGATATGGATATCCTGCACTTAAATAGATTGCATTTAAAAACTATCTTGTGGTTGTATAAAGGAACTGTGAGTTTTGTCAGTATTATTAACGGATTTATGAAGATTATCAAAGTGCAGTTCTTTAACTGAATTGATCTAAACTCATTTCTCAGAAGACAGACTCCATACAAATCCTGGTATTAGTAAAATACATTTAACATAACTACATGAAAGTGAAAATACAGCCCACACCAGGGAATACATGTATAACAGGAGTTTAGGCTTTACATTCCTCATATATTCTGTTATCAGATGTATTCACTTAAGGTCACTGCAGCTTCGGGCTGTGGTACACATAATGCAGGACAGTTGTACTTTAATACGTCATTTTTGCAGTGATTCAGTGACAAATTCACTGTCAAAACATGTTTAGCAAACTGTTTTGAAATAAGACAGATTCCCTTCACCTCACCTTTGTTTAGTATTTTTGGTGTCTGTATAGCAGCGTGTAAAACATTCAGCTAGTAGTTTATAAAATGCAGGATGAGAAACAAATCTTTTGAAAATATATTTGAATTTTGACATTATTATCTCAGACACAAACAACAATGGCTATAAGAAGTAATATTAGCACAATAAATTTTGCAATGCCAATCTGTGCATGAAAGTTACTTCTGAACAGCACTGTTACTAACACGTCTAGTATCCGCTTGATGTGTGGTTGTCATACATTCCTCCTGAACATATAGAAAGATTTTGGTCTGCTGTATTTCCTGTAAACGGATACTGTTTAGTAGAATGCAGTTGCTCATATGATTTCATTTTATTATCAATGTACATTAGATGCAAGAGACTGTAGTTCTTTGAAAGTTGCCTGGCAACAAAACATTGTCAGAAGTTTTAAGGCTTATAAGAAATGATATGTTACTCTGTACAGCATTTGAAAGTTGAAACTACTATAAAAAATAAGAAGGGTGTCCTACTAACTACAGTTTCTGCTACTGATTACGCAATCATTGCTAACATAAATATGATTTCTTACTTGGTGATCATATTTATTTCAGGATTCCTTTGTTTTGCTAATATGTGCCAAAAATAAACAGGTATGCTCTGGAATGAGTGCAAAGTCTGAGGAGCTATATTGGAAGAAATGCATTATAAACAGTGCAAAAACTTGCACATTAATGAAACATTGCATTTTCAGGAGTGTTTTAAGCTTGTTACAGAATGTAGATAATCTAACCAGGTGCGCTCTTCTTTGTTCTCTGCTTTTATATTCAAAGATGTAACAAAATAACAAGTATGAACAGCTGTCACTTTATTTTTTGGAAAGTAGCAGAGATTTGAGTCCTGTTATGTTTGCATCAGTGTTTATAACATTTTATTGCTCATTCTCCTCTCTGAGTGATATGTCTTCTGATCACCTGAAGAATGAGGAGATTTTTGAATGCTGAACACATTTTTGCCGTCCTGGTATTTCTTTGATGCATCTTGTTCACCGTACAGGTGCCACAATTCATAGCAAATTGCTAAAGAGCTGCACTGTGCAAGTACAACAATGTGGCTTAGAGTATCTCACTTGGGCTGCTTACAATTGTGTCTAGAGCAGGTTGCACAAAACAGAAGTCTTGCTGGCTATTCTACAGAATGCTGCTGTAATACCTGTGCACTGGCCCAGCAATCAAGGAGCCTCAGTCCTCAACACTAACACCAGTGAGGGGCGTCCATATAGGGAAAGGATAATAAATATACACAAAGTAAAGTACAATTTCCCATAAGAGCACACAGAGACCACAGTCAGTCTGGGGCTGGTTTTTCCCTTTCTCTCTAAGACCCCAATAAGACTCCCCACTGGCACAGCTATAAGGTTCGGATCTCAGCCTAGTGAGCAAGGTAAAACCTCCAGTATCCTCTCTGTCCAACCAGTGCTTCATGTCCCTGCCCAAGTAGCTGACACACACACACTTTGAGATAAGAGTTATATACAATCACATAGACACTCCTGGGGAAGGCTGGCACAGGTTCTCCAGCTGTGCCCCTTTTACCAAGACTATACAGTAGTACCACTTGCCTCCACCCACTAATATTTATCACCTACTAAAAAGGCCCTTAACAAAGGGTGTCCAGTTATTACTGTGCGATATTATTATCCAGCTGGTAAGTGCAACTGAACAGTCAAGGCTTATTGGAGTGGTATGGTCAGTATCACTAAATACATGCAATATACTCTTAGATCTTAAAGTATCTCTACACAAAACAGCCACAGTTGAAAAGTTTAAAAGTATTTAATAATAAATAAAAACACAAGACAATACGTCTTACTACGCAGTGCTAGTCAAGCGTTCAGAGATCACAAAGAAATACTTAAAATAATATAGTAGAAAAGTTCTGACATCAATACAGAAAAAAACAAATCTAATCTTCCTAGTTCCTAAGTATGTCTAAGAGAAAACACAGTTCTAAAATAAACTTACATATAGAACACAGGCAGTGCTGGTGAGTTGAATGTTCTCAAGACAAATGCTCTAATGCTCTCATTCTTTGTGTCCTTAAATTGATAACACAGCACCACTGATTCATTTCAGATTACATCATTTTTCCCTGGTTCCCAGACTAACAGAAACTCAGAGGTTAATGGCCCTTTTGATCCTACAGCTGGTCAGGAAGTCAGAGCAATAAAAGACATTATACATGCTAATTCTAGCAATTAACTCTGGTGCCAAAACAATAGCCAGAATTCCTTCATCCAGAAATATCGGCTCTGAGCCCTGAGACCAAAGACAGTCATGACATGCTTGACTTATCAGCTTTCTTACAGCAGAGTGCACTGTTGTTACATTTTTTTTAATTCAACATCCAATACAGTCTTTTCACATTTAAGAGTACAAGCCTGTGACTTACCTTAATATTTACAAATGACAGAATTATCTACAAAATTCTATCTAGCTAGGCTGGCAGCCTTCACCTATCTTCACACACTGCTCAGTGATGTGGCAACCTAAGAGGGCCGAAGTGGGCAGTCCATAAACTGCTTAGTTAAGCAGGGTAGTATGAGCGGAGTTGACAGAAAGGGGTACAGTAGGTCACTCTGTAATGCACCACGTTCAGTAAAGTCAAGCAGTGTACTCTGTTGTGAATTATGTCATCTGTAATGTATATAGCATGCAACAGCTTATGATGGAATTACCCCATTACAAATCCTTACAAAGTGTGCTATGCTATGTACTGTTTTGGCAGGGGTGCACATGCATCCACTTTGATCAGCACTAATAGCAGGTGAAAATGGTGGAATGAGACAGTAGAAAGGAGGGAAGACAACAAACAAAATGAGACACACAAGGAGAACACATATGACAGGCTGTAACATGGTACGCTTGGAATGCATAATAATTTTGGAGGATAAAATCAGATTTAATATAATGAGAGAATGCTGAACATTGGCTCTAGGTGAGTGTCACTGTTGAGGTGGCACTCCAACCCCATATGCAAAAACAGGAAAAAGGATTGTGCATGGATGGATGGATAACATGCATGGGGCCAAGCAAAGTGGAAACATGGCATGAGGAAAGTGGAGGAGAATCTGTAGGGGAAAACACACATAAAATTAGACAGTCAATCAGGGGTAACTATACACAAATTAGGACAGTCTGACAAAGGGCAAGAATAGGGCTACATTTAACTCCTTCTGGGAGCCAGGACTGTCAACATAAAAAGGGCTGTCAAGATGCCCTCCATCAGCAAGTGTAACTATAACATGACAGTAGTCCATGTGGGAGTAAATGCCCTGGTACCGAACCCTTGAAGGACGTACAGAAGGACATATTAATCTTCCTAATTAATCTTCAGTCACAGATAAGGCTCTGGTTCTCAGCTATATCCTCCCTTCAATGAGAATGATGCACTGGGTTAAAGAAAAAAAGAATCAGGTTCAACAACTGGCTAATTTGCTGGTGTCATTCCAGTTAGTACCACCCTGGGATGAGATGACTGACAGCTCATCTAGCTTTGTAAACAATGGTCTACACCACTCTTTCAAGGGGTTTCACATACTGGCCAAAGCCTTTCCTGCCCTCATTGTATGTTTTTTAGGCAGAGTTCATGTAAGGAACTTCACAACCTAACAATTAAGTCAAATCACAAAGTGGACAATATTAAGGTGCCCCATTTCAGTGGCAGGAAGCTTTGTGACAAGCTGCACAATTTAGAGACACTTCTGCATCTGGAATGTGTTCACATGTCTCTTGTTATTGAGACATGATTGAACTGCAAAGAGATCACCCTGTTTATGTCACTGTTTTGTTCCTCTCCTTTGAAAACATTGGTAATTGTGGTGGAGTCTCATTTTAATGGAACTCCAGTTCAGTTTATTGAAGTATCTCCAACTTACAGCTTGCTATCAATTCTTGTACATGGCCCTACATGATCATAAAACTTCCTGGCATTCCTTACAAATATTCTTGAAATTATTCATATTAATAATTACTCAATAATCCTCAATGACTTCAACTATCTCTCCATAGACTGAAGTACATATCACGCCAAGACAGGGTATGCCTGATAACTTTTTGGTTTAGGTAAACAAGAACTTTCTGTATCAACTTGTACTCAGTCCCATGAGGGATGAAAATTTTCTTCACCTTGTTCTCTCACACTTATCTCCAGCCTCTTCACTCCCCCTGTCAGTCCCTTACTAGATAATTATGACCACCTACTGGTTACATTTACCCACAAAAAAAATATTTAAACCAAGCTTTTCTACAAGCTATGTCCACAAATCCTACCACACAGCACTAGAAATGTTTCTCCCTAAATGTAGAGCCACCACAGACCCTGGAAAATACTGACCCTTCAGCCTTAAAATCCTTATAATCAAACCTGTTGAGTACATTTTTAGTGAACTCATAAAATCATGGCATTAAAAATGTGATTAGGCTCAAGTGACGGTAATTCAGCTTTTATATCTTGTAAGCTTCTTTGTAAAGGTCATACAGGCAGTGGACAGTGGATACTGTCCATGCTGTATTTCTTGATTTGGTCAAGCCATTTGACACAGTATCACATAATGAAATCATAAATAAGCTTATGGTATTAAACATTGATCCTTATATGATAAGCTTGATTACAAACTGAATTAAAGGCAGAATGGACATTGTCAGAGTTGATGACAGCTCCTTAGTCAAAGAGAGAAGGTAGCCAGAGGTGACCCTCAGGAATTTGTACTAGCTAGCAACAGGCCCCAAACCTTGACTCAAGATGCTCACTCCACCTATCTGGACTTCTTCGAATCTATCAAGATTCAACCCTTTACCCTGATCCTGGGTGACTTTAACTATCTAACAATAGATTGGAAGAACTACTCATGCCAAAACACAAATGCCATTAGATTCCTTGATTTTATCAATGCAAATTACTTGGACCAGCTGGCTGACACCCCCACAAGAGGTGAAAATATCTTGGACTTGGTATTAACCAACATGAATAACTACTGCAGCATCCCGACAGTGTCATCCTCCCTGGTAGAATCCAACTACAAAGCAGTCACTTTTGAAGTCACCATCTCCCCTGACCACCTCATGGATAGGGTCAAACAAAAAAAAACTTCTCAAAAGCTGATTACAACCTCCTGAAGGAAGGTATAAACAGCTCCACAACTCCCTCCCCCTCCATAGGAACTGGCACATTTGCCCAAACCTACACCAAAGTACTATAGGAGCACTTCTATAGCTGCATGGAATCAGGAATACCTGACAAGACAAAATCCTCTTCCTCAAGGAAGAGTAAACCTGTTTGGTGGACATCTGCAACAAATAAACTATAATAAAAGGGAAAAAAAACAGCTGTCCAGGACCAAGAAAGAGCAGGTGCCTAATTGGAAGCAATCTCTTCTCAGTATGAACAAGCAAATAAGAACAACAGTGAAATCCTCCAAAGCAAACTTTGAGTCCAAACTGGCCACATCTACTAAAGACAATCGCAAGGCTTTCTTGGCATATGTCTGCAATCTCAATGGAAGCACTCAGTTCTGCTCAGAACTAGTGGTCAAGAACACCACATACACAAATGATGTAGATATATCTAACCTGCTGGCTGACAGATTCAGTAAAAACTTCACCCCACTGTCCCCCATCAGTAAATCAGGACATCCCCAGCACTTGCCCCCCCCTTCACCTATCTCTAGGGACCAACAATCACTGCCCTCTCAAAGGCAAAAAAAAGAACCCAGCCTCCATGGGACCAGATAGCATCCCAGGCTGCATCCTACATGAACTCAGACAGGAACATGCAGCACCATTAGGCACCCTGCTCAACCAAAGCCTGAGTGCTGGATTTGTTACAGCCAAGTGGAGGACAGCAACTGTCATCCCTTTACACAAAGGTGGAGTGTCTACTGATCCAGGAAATTATAGACCCATCAGCCTGATTTGCAAGGCCATGGAGCGGATTATCATTGTATTAATTAATTATTTATTTATTTTACATTTGTTGACTGGGATTGTCCGACTGAGCTGAAGAGCCCTTTTTCAGCGGAGGCCCGGGGGGAGAAAAGCTCCAACATATTATACAATTTTCATTATAAATTAGCATTAAACAACAATGTTACAGGATTATTACAAGGCATTAAGTAGCAATACAATGTTATACAGTGTCAATAATCAGGAGTATAGTACAACTATTTCAAGACGTATAAAAAGAAATAGGTCATTAAGATGAGTATAGTTTTTGGGGTAAGTGGTTAAAAAGCCCAGTTTTATCATAATGTAGTTGCATCATTTTTCATGGTCCTCATTAACAAGGACATTGGCTACCTCCAAACAATTGATCCCACATAGTTTGGTTTCATCAAGGGGAGGTCATGCCTGTTAAATTTGGTCGACCTCTTTGAGACAGTCACCAAAGCCATGGATGAGGTGAAGATGGTGAACACCGCCTGTCTTGACCTGGCTAAAGCCTTCAATACTACTCCCCACTCAGGTACAGATAAACTCTCTTAGCTAGGTATCAATCTGTATGTTACTAGATGGGTAGCAAACTGGCTCACTGACAGAACCCACTTAGTCAAAATAGGGGAAGCTACCCCAGCTACCTCAACCAGTCATCCCATAATGAGTGGTGTACCCCAGGGATCAGTCTTGGGGCCTTTGTTGGTTGGGATATACTTTTCTGAGGTGCAGCCAAAACCAGTGGGCTATGGCTGACCAGGTTTGCAGATTCTGCAAGCTGGGTGCTGTGATCAGTTTCCCTAGTGATGCGGACATCCTCAAAGAGGGTATCACCCAATCATATGAATGGTGCCAGAAACATGGCCTCAAACTGAATGCCAAAAAAATGAATCATCATCCCCTTTGGGGAGAGTGATGTCCCCACAAACTATCACATTGATAACAAGGTCCTAAGCATGCAATCAGTTATGAGGGACTTGGACACCCAGGTTGATAGCAAACTGACTTTTGACCACCATATTGCCTCTGTTGTACAGAATGCTTTCTACAAATACCACCTCATTAGTAAGGGTATCTCATCCAGAGACAAGGTGGTCATAATGTCCCTGTATTCTGTCATTATAAGACCCATTATTGAGTACAATTCCCCTTTTGGCATGTATCTCACAAAGCACATGGAGCAGCTGGAGAGACCATAGAGGTTCCTCACCAGGAGAATCCAGGGCCTCAAACATCTACCCTACACAGATAGGCTGAAGGCCCTGTCCCCCTACTCAGTCTCCTACAGAATCCTGAGAAGTGACTTTTGTCTGGCATACAAAGCAATCTCAGGCCCTGCCTTGATGGGGCTGCTGCATATCCGCAAGTTATGCTCCACTCGAGTAACCCACATTCACAACCTCAACTTGATCTGTGACATCAACAGGACTTGTTGGCGGGACAGATTTGTGTCCCAGAGACTCCCCCTTCTGTGGAATAGACTGTCACTCCACTTCAAGCAGAGTACTTTAGTAACCCTTTTTAAGCATAACATGGATAACTGGATGGAGAACAGAAAATGCACCCCTGGAATTCCTCCTCTGTCCCTGCTGGACAGGGGCATTGGGTGCTGGCTTGTCAGAACAAGGGCTAAATTCTTGGCTAGGCTGTAAAGGCCACAGGGCCAATAGCTTACTAACTTCCTATGATCCTATGATTCTATGGGTCCATTCCTGTTTGACATTTATTCTCTTATGTCAAAATCATTAACACTGATATTTGGTTAATCAATTTTCTGATGTCTGTAAGCTGACCCAAGATGCTTACTCCCTTCAAAATCAATTAACACAAGTCAACACCTAGAGCAGGAAATAATGGCTTAAACCAAACTACAAGAAATGTAGTATTACCTGCATTAGTGACACCCCAAATGTAGTATTACCTGCATTAGTGGCACCCCAAATGTAGTATTATCTGCATTAGTGACACCCCAAATGTAGTATTATCTCATTAAACAGAAAGTTTCTTCATTCTACTGCATTAGTGACACCCCACTATCAAGTGAGTCGGTGATAAGAGACCCGTGAGATCTCTCTTACCTTTATTTTATACATCATATTTATTGTAAAAGCACAGCAACTATTAGACTAATACACTTTTATAATATGTGTAAAACAAACTCCAGTCTTGCACAATTACACAGTTTCAATTTATAATTCATTTTCTGCATTATAACTGTTCAATTTTGTAGGATTATTTTCCAGAACTGAAAAATAAGATTAACCACATGTGGTCATGCACATGCGCATCACCTGGGTAACTCTGTTTTCCTTTGTCGGCTTATCTCCCTCATCCCTTTATAATCTCTCTCCCCTTCTACATAACAGGCCTTTCTACCAGTCCTTCTGAATTACCTTCATATCTTAATTCTTAGTCAACATTTAAATTTCCTGCTGACCTTTCCATTGTATCCGTCTCCTTCAAACACGTTCCACCACTATCTTATAACCAGGTTCTGTGTCACTATGTACCCCAGTAATCTTAGAAACTCTCTCCCTGACACATCAGGTATATAATACAGTGCTCCTTATACTAGCTTTAACTGTTATCTACCACCCAGCCAGTGTTGCAGGCACCTTACACCTCAATTTTATTTATTCCTGACATCTGTACTATAATTTACCCAAGTCTTAAAGTCCTATCTATGGGTGATGCTGTTGTGCAGTGGTTAGCATTTTCACCTCACAGCAAGAGGTTCTCTGGTACAATTCTCAGCTGACGTGACTTCTGTTTGGAGTCTGCATGCCCTCCCTGTGTTTATGTGGGTTTCCTCCTGGTGCTCCGGTGTCCACCCACATTCCAAAGATATGTGTCTGGAGCATTTCTCCCCCAGCCCTCCACTGAAAATGGGTTCTGTCCCACTTGGACTTTCCCAGTAAACATATGTTAAATAAATAAATAAATAAAAATGTCTAATGTATGCTTGTTACATATACTGAACATGAATTCTTTGCATAATAAATATTTTATTCTTTGATGTTAATACCATGTATAATGTCACCACTGAAGAAATACCTGCTGTATCTTTGTATAGTGTCACCTCAGAACAATTGCCTGTTTTTATATAGGTGTCTTAAGAACTATTGGTGTAATATACTTTTGCTCTGTCTTAGGTATCTTAAATGCGTTTACTTGACTTTTTCTTCCCAGACCTCAACTCAAAATGGACTTTGCCAGTGAGATTTTCCTGATAAACTAGGGCGAACAAAGAAACAAGCAAACAAAACAAAACAAAACAAAAAAATGATAAGCAAACAAAAGTAAACAAAAAACAAACAAGCAATGTGAGTAAAACATTTCTAATACAAATATTTTAAATTAGTAAAGAACAATAGTGGTCATTCTGAATATCTAGCAGTCAACATTTAACATTGTTATAATGCAGTAATTCCTGAACAGTCTCAGCTCAAACAGATTCAATAATCCTAAACTACAAAGGTGTCATCCTCTGACAGGCCCATATGGACATAATTAGCAACCTCTGTATGGCAACTCCAGCAGTCCATAGTACTTCCCCTGCCGCTTTGAAAAAGCTGGCATGGCGTTAACTGCCATTGACATATAAACATGACCAATGTAAACTAAGAAAGATCTGGCTGCAACCACTTTGTTAATGCTATAATACACATTTTCCATGAACTTGGGGAGATACCCTCTCTTAATCCCTTTTCCCACCTCTTTCTTAATACCTCCAGCACCATTTCAGAGGGTTCTAATGTAAGTGTGTATGAAGATCTGGGTATTATTTCAAAAGGCCCTTGACAGTCAAAAATTATTCTGCTACAGAAGTCCCCATAATGTGTAATCATATTCTAACACTGATGCATGCGGGACCTTAATATGACCCTTAACTGAAAATATTGTCGCCAAAAAAGATCTGCTAATGGAAAATGATCTAACAACTCAGTATAAGATACATTCTGTACCCACCTAGAAAATTTAAGAGATATATTGGAACATACATAAGGTAGAGCAGAATCCAATGCAATAGACAGCAGAAGGAAGAGTTAGTTAGAGAAATACTGTGTCTGAAAGTGTAGTAAAACAGGGATTAGAAGAGATTATAAAAAACAGAAGAGAAAGACTCACGGTCTAAAAAGAGTATATTCCAAAAGAATGCTGTTAGAAGCATGAAACATACACAACCTGAAGAAACATCTCAACTTTTTGTCAAACTACAGGAGGAATTTCCAAAAATGGAGAATTCTGAGCAACAGGCAAGCACAGAGAAGTATAAACACGTTAAAAGAAAGGCTACGCCACTGGAGGAAAAGAAGAAGAAGCAATACCTGGTCGGACTGTTAAACCAATTTTTGTTGGTGTAAGACAGAAAACTGAAGCATATGGAGAAACTGGTCGACAGTTATTTGTTAGTCGCTTAACTTTGTTACGCATGAAGGAGAAATGCACCCACAGGCCATTTTGGTAGTAGATTTTATTTACAGGGACAGATGCTTTTCTTCAGCTTGGGGAATAACACAAATCAGTTATTAAGTTGTTATAAACAGTTATGGAAATAATCCATATAAGCATTGATGACTGACATTATCATAGTTCAGGTTACAATTTTCCGACACTCTTTTTTCCAAACAAACAGTTCAGTGTTACGATACAAAGCACATTTTGGTAAAAAGTTCCTTATCTTAACACAGGAGAACAGCTTCTCAAATGAATGGCAACAGTTCTTCCAATACAACTTGTAGAAATACCTTCCAGCTACAAGGGCTGCTGTCCAACTCCTAGAGGTTTTTTTCTATTTTTCCATAAGAAATCTATCTGTCTTAGGGCTCAGTTCTAACTGAACTGGCTGCCTATGGTGGCTTCTCCTGTTTTACCTTATGTATAGCTGGGAAACCATCACATCCCAAGCAGGCCTGGAGGAATACCTATATATATATATATATACACACACACATACATGTGTATGATCATCTGAATGTCTGTGCTCATGTGCATGTGAGCTTGTGTGTGCGTGTGTGTGTGTGTATGTGTGTGTGTGTGTGTGTGTGTGTGTGTGTGTGTGTGTGTGTGTGTGTGTGTGTGTGTGTGTGTGTGTGTGTGTACATTTCTCTGTGTGGCTGTGTGCATGTGAGACAGAGGCCACCACAACCATTCACCATTCCCTACAAAGGCGAAGGTAGCTAGTGTTAATTCCATCATTGCCTCGGATTACAGTCACATATACCCATTCATTCCCTGGATTACAGTCACATACATCCATTTGTTCCCCTAGTGCGGGCACACAGTGACAAAGTAGACATGATGAGATTTTTCAAACAAGGCCTTAATCCCTCCCCTGGGCAGTGACATCAGCACCTGCATCACTATACCAAGTTAGACAAGCCTGCACACTCCCATACATGCTTAAGCAAGAGTTACCATAACCATTTCGGATGGCAAAAGCCATACCCAGCTGCATTCTCTTGGATGCTTTGGATATAGCCTTCTTGTTTCGTCCTTGGTGTGATAGACCATACAGGATGGGAATAAACACATCCCTCCTCAGTGGTCAATGTACTTGTTAAAAAAAAGGTATCTTTTTCCTCTCCCATATATGATACTCGTCACCCAATCCACTTATCAATGTCAGTTTGCGTGCTGTCAGGACCCTATCCTTATTCCCATGCCAGCTTTCACTTAACACTCAGTTTTTAACAAAAGGACAGAATGTGCATATGAACTTCCCTTTATAATATAATGGTTCTGACTGCATCCATTTTAAATCATTCCCTATTGAAATGTTGGCACTCATTATGTGGCATGCTAACAGACCAAAACAAATCTGGACATAGCTCTTCTCCTTTAAACTTCTTTTTCTGCAGGGAAGTGCTAGCCTCCTGCACCCCAAGCTTACATATGCCAACTCTGACATTACCATACCCTGGAGAAAAGGGAATATCTTGGGAAATGGTCAATTCAGAATTAGTATAAATAAGTCTGTCTCTTCGGCCATTCAATCTCCATGTTTTCGGACT
The DNA here is from genome assembly GCF_019279795.1 of Protopterus annectens. Lineage (NCBI taxonomy): Eukaryota > Metazoa > Chordata > Ceratodontiformes > Protopteridae > Protopterus > Protopterus annectens. Next base: position 1,507,815,186 of record NC_056745.1, read on the forward strand.
CACTCTAGCAGGTGACAACATTTCAAATAGTTGCCATTTTAAACATATGGAAGAATATACAGATATCCATTGTCTTTGCTTACTGTCTCACACATACTAAAACAACAGAATGCTAGTACTTTCTTCGCTCAGATTTATTTATTTATTTATTTTATAGTTCGACTACTAGGTAAGAGAACTGGGTCAACAGGCACTTTTCATTCATGACCCGGGTATAAAGCAAAAGTTTCAAGAATTCAGAAGGAATAGAACATCAGCATAACAGTGTGTAAAACTGTTATAGAGAATAGTACCTTAAAAATTATACAGATGTAGTGTTAGTAATATTTGCAATATTTACACAAAGATGAATTTTCCATTCAAAGCATTTTATAACATTTACAATATGTACATAAAGGAGACAGTCTTGCAAATACAATTCTAAAGTACACAGGTACACAGTCTGAAAAGTGGAATTGGAACATACCTATCAAATGTATAGATTTTCACCTTATACTTTTGGTCTACTTTTCATAAAATTAGTGTTTTTCTGGCAAATAAGTGGCAAACCATTAAAGACTGAAGTTAGAAAGTAATGACAAACATTAGAGTTTCAGACTTCATATCCTTCAGAAAATTTATGCTAATGCCAAACCTGTTATTCTATCAACTTCCTAAGTTTGTAAGAGCAATATCTAAAAAAGTCCCTATTTATGGGCCTTTGATCCACTTTTATTTATGGCTTTGTCCAAATTTTTTGCTCTTAGAGTTCGAGAGGTATGAATTGGTAATTGTAATAATTAAACAGTATCATGAAATCAGGTGCATTATTAATCATTCACTAGATTTGCTATAAATGTCTCAGCTGTTTTTTTTCAGTATCTAGCAGTGGTTGGTTTCATATTGTGAGTGCTTGCTATCCTACTCAGCCTTACTACTTTAATGGTACTCTTCCTGGTTGTTTCTAAGTCAATAGCTTTTGTCTCATTTTTGAAATATTCTTTTTAGAGGGGGAGAGTAGCTTAGTGGTATAATTTTATACATCACATCTGTGGGTCTTACTACATGTAAATATTGCACCTTCCTGCTGCCAAATTTCCTGTAGCGAGAGATGTCCTCATGCCTATATAAAAGCATGCTCTTCCTCTTCATATCACTGCAGCCTCATCTTTCAACATTGAACATCAGACCCTCCTTTACTAAGTAGTTTCAGATCACCACCTCACAGTCAACAATGAATGCATGAGCTGGAAATTAAACTCTCCTCCCATCTTTGATTGCTCAATTTTTCTTTCTAGATTTTTAATTCCAAAGCTCATAAAGCTTCTTCACTGCCTAGATCATGGCCTGTTACTCTGTTTTACTTCCCTTCCAAGAATCCTCTGGTTCTCATCTGCTTCCATGTTGTTGGGACTATATAACCAGTTTGGGTCTATATTATAACATCGAAGTCTTACAACTTCCCAGGAGAGCGAAACACCAGAAAACCGAACAGTCAGAACAGCGAATTTTTTCCCAAGGAAAAAATTCACTGTTCCGACAAACATACACACAACACAAGCACACCAAAATAAATAATCCACACACACACTTCACAAAACCCTACACTAAACCATGCATACACCACTAGCTAACCACTTACCTTAACCCAACCCTAACCCTAAGGTCCGTCACTATCGCACACTCACCTTACCCGCTCCCTAACCCTAACTCACCTACCCCACCCTAACCCTCACGTCCACACAATCGCACACTTACCTGACCTGCGCCCTAACCCTACATCACCTAACCCATGCCCAAGCTCACACTCACCTTCATTCGCACACTTACCTTAACCCGGTCCGTAACCTTCGCTCCACAGTTGAGGAAATAGCAAAGCTGCAGAAAAGGCCCACCGAATACTTTCCCTAGGAAAGTATTTGGTGTTCTGCAGCTTCGCTATTTCCAGCATTCGCTCTTCTGGGTTTGATATTATAACATTCGAAGTTGTAAGACTTCAATGTTATAATATAGACCCACAAGTTCCACCCAAGTAATGAAATATTTGGCATTGCAGTCACTTCAGAAGCAAACTACATCTCTTATAGCAAATTATATTAAATTACTTCTATTGCCCTCTCTTTAAAAAATATGTTCATGACAGGGAAATGTCAGCCATTATCAAATTTTATGTGCAATTACCATCATCTTAAGCCTGTAAGATTATTATAATCAGCCCCTTTTTCATGTTTGAAATAATCAACAGCTTCAAAAACAAATTGTACTTCTGTCTTTTCCTTTTGCATTGCTGTTTCTGTGTAACAGAGCTGTAACTACAACGTTTTTACCTTGATTATGTAATGTACTTTACACATTCTGTTTTGCTCATGTATAGATGCACTTCTAAGAGGTCAGATTAATTGCTGGACACTCCATGTTGAAAGCTACCAGATATTAAAATAAAATAAAGTAAATAATATAAAGATACAAAAACAAACATACATTTACATGTGTGTGGGAGAGGGGGGTGTTAGAGTGTGTATTCTGACATATGCATCTAATGCTTGCAATAGTCATCTGCATTTACATAGAACAAC
>NC_056745.1:1507822740-1507843379 GCF_019279795.1 Protopterus annectens
CAAATGTATGAAGAATAGACCAACAATATGAGGTAAAAATATGGCATTCTGCAAGAATCTGTACAGTTGAGAGGGATGCCTATAATCAATTTGAAGTTTAGGATGTCCCCAGAGCAGAATATCCAAATTATAAATAATACATCAATTTGTTACTTTGCAAAAATTTTTTCATGGTAGACGTGTGTTAGCAATACAATGCCAGCATGTTAAGTGATGTTGTACTGTATCCATGCACCATCTCAAAGCTCATGGGAGCATTAATATGGTTGACTCCATTGTGCACAGGGATGGAGTCCTTACTGTGAACAAGGTGACTGGTGTTTGATTAGCAGTCATGCCATTGAAGGATCCAGGTAGGAAGGGAGAGGAATGAAGGGGTATAGATGGCTTGTCTCTCTCAGGCTTGGGATGAGGAGAGTAGTGGGTACTCAGGGAGCACATAGGGTAGTACGATTTCTCCAATGGGGATTGGGGAAACCACTTCCCATGACTGAGGGAAGAGAAACATCCCTTTTGGATGTGAGAGACAACCAGCACAGATAGCCCATTGCATGTCTTACTTCAGCTTCACAAGTTGTCTGCCCATAAGTAATGTAGGCTGAATGGTTGTCTAAATGATGACCTTGCTTGGTTGACTTTGACCTAGGGATGTGGAACTGATGGACTGATTTGGCTTTGCCCTAGTAATGTGGAATGGATGAGCTGATTGGCTGGGAAGTAACTGATGATTGACAGGCAGTGGGGGCAAAGGGTGCAAAAAATCAGTCTCGAGAGAATAAGAGAGAGAGAATGGTTTGAACCTTGACAAGCAGACTTTTTCAGAGTGGTTTTAAAATTGGCTGTATTATTTTACTGATTGGCAAATGTAATCCAATATCCAAATACTGAGGTGCTGATTGGTGTTATGAGTTGTACCACTGCCACAAATGTGCCACAGCATAGCCTAGCAGTAACATCAATATGTAATGTAGATGGTGCTGATGGGGGCTAAAGTACTATCACTGCAATCCAGTGTATCACCTGGATATTTGAGGAGCAATAACCACTGTCATGAAATCTGCACCACTGCTCCAAATAGGTCTGATGGTTACCAGAAGGACAGTCTCTAATAATCAAATCACTGCTATCCAAAGGGTTAAAAAGGTGCACACAAGTATATTTCAGTAACCAGTTCACCAACTGCAATCTGGCTGAAAGAATTAACCTGAAAGAAAAAAATACCAAGACACTCCTTTTCTGTTTTTAGTGATTTACTGTTCATTAGCATTGCAATAACAGTTGACAGGCTTTAGGCACTGCAGAAACATTTACAACATCAAGATTTTCTAGGATAACAGTCTCTTTAGCCCTTCAGCCCAAGTGATGTACTTTTCTGTGGATGCTGACTGCACCCTAAGTTGTCTCTAACCTCTGAAGATGGTGAACTTCTCTCAAACACCAGAAAGTCCCTGCATTTATATCTATTACATCTGGATGTGATGACTGCTTGACTTGTTGCATTTTATGTCCTTTTATGATTGAAACAGCTTATGTCATATAACCTTTAACCTTAGCATAATATGCCACTGCACTCTCCCTCCTTAAACATCCCCTACTTCCCATACTTTAATTGACTTTATGTCCTTAACTCACTCTTATCACTAGCTCTCTCTAATCTTCCTTGACTACTCTTTCTACTGTCTTGTAAAACCTATTAAGCAAATCATCTCAGAGAAACATTCTATAGTAATTGTCTTGCCTTCATGCAACTTTGTTATGATAAAACTGGGTTTTTGTAACCCTTTACCCCAAAAACTATATTCATCTTAATGACATGTTTCTTTTTATACATCTTGAAATAGCTTTGCTATATTCCTGATTATTGACACTGTACAACATTGTATTGCTACTTAATGCCTTGTAACAATCCTGTAACATTGCTATTTAATGCTAATTTATAAAGGAAATTGTATATGTTGGAGCTTTTCTCCATGGGACTCCACTGAAAAAGGTCTCTTCAGCTCAGTCAAGCAAACCTGGACAACAGATGTAAAATAAATAACAAATAATTAACAATAAATATGCCTGGCTTACAGTTTACAGTTGACATCAAACTGGGGAAAAGCTTATTTACATTTACATGATTTCTATCAACTCCCTGTCTTGTTATACAGAGAGAAGTTAAGTTCTACTACAGTTATAACTGGATTAAATCTTCTTTTACAATGATATTAATCTGATGTGAAACAACAGAGACATTGCTAACAACTTTGCTTATACAAAATTGTAAACACATGAATACAACTTTTATAAGCATTATAACAACAATAATGACAATTATTTTAGTAATGGTTTATCTGGACCATCCTGAAAATATAATATTGAACCAATCAGTAAATTTTGGGATCTTTGTTTTCTTTGTGAGTCAGACAGAAATTAGAAGAGATCAATTAAGGAGTCACACATAAGTTACTGCGGTGGTGGTGCTGCGGTAGTGTTGTCGCATCACAGTTAGACATTGCGCATTCAATTCTCAGTTAGAACGTCTTCTGTGTGGTGACATGTGTGAATGGGCATTCCTTTGTTGAAGGTTGTACATTAGGCCTGGCAAGCCAGCACGTCAAAATCTACTGCCAATCATTAGCGGACCGGAGTTCCGCTGTGGCGACCCCTAACCGGGAAAAGCTGAAAGAAATAAACAAACATAAGTTACAACAGGTAAGCTAAGGTTAATCCTCTGTGAACTGACGGGGTGGAGCTAGGAACAAAACCTTCTATTTAAGGGATAAAAAAATATTTCAGAGTTTTACCAGAAAGACTCACCCAGATTCTGCTACAGTTTGCTGAGAGGGAAAGGTTAGTTTGCTTTTAATTTGTTATGTTTTGTATTACTTTATTGGCTTTTTCTATTTTGTATACTGTGATTTCTTTTCTTTACACTATGTTTTCCTTGTATTCTTTTTTTAACTGCATACTAAAACTTGAAAAAAGACCACAGCTACATCTCTTTTGAGACAGAAATTAGAAGAGGTCAATTAAGGAGTCCCACATAAGTTACAACAGGTCAGCTAAGGGTAATCATTTGTGAACTGAGGTGGTGGAGCTTGGAACTTAAGCTTTTTTTAAGGGAGGAAAATAAAACATTTCAGAGCTTTACTGGAAAGGCTCACCCAGATTCTGCTGCAGTTTGCTGTGATTGAAATGTTAGTTTGCTTTTTATTTCTTGTATTTTGCATTACTTTATAGCGTTTTTCTATTTTATATACTGAGATTTGTTTTCTTTACACTGTCTTTTACAGACAGAAATTCGAAGAGGTCAATTAAGGAGTCACACATAAGTTACAACAGGTCAGCTAGGGTTAATAATATGTAAACTGAGGGGGTGGAGCTAGGAACTAGACCTTCTATTTAAGGGGTAAAAATAAAACATTTCAGAGCTTTACTGAAAAGTCTCACATAGATTCTGCTAATGTTTGCTGTGAGGGAAAGGTTTGTTTGCTTTTTATTTGTTGTGTTTTGTAATACTTTATTGCCTTTTTCTATTTTGTATACTGTGATTTGTTTTCTTTACACTGTGTTTTACTTGTATTCTTCTTTTAACTGCATACAAAACTTGAAAAAAGACCACGGCTCTGTCTCTTGTGAGACAGAAATTAGAAGAGGTCAGTTAAGGAGTCACACATAAGTTACAACAGGTCAGCTAAGGTTAATCATTTGTGAACTTAGAGGGTGGAGCTTGGAACTTAACCTTCTTTTTAAGGGGCAAAATAAAACATTTCAGAGCTTTACTGGAAAGGCTCACCCAGATTTTGCTACAGTTTGCTGTGAGGGAAAGGTTAGTTTGCTTTTTATTTGTTATGTTTTGTATTACTTTATTGCCTTTTTCTATTTTGTATACTGTGATTTGTTTTCTTTACACTGTATTTTACTTGTATTTTTCTTTTAACTGCATACAAAAACTTGAAAAGAGGTCACAGCTCTGTCTCTTGTGAGTCAGACAGAAATTAGAAGAGGTCAATTAAGGAGTCACACATAAGTTACAAGAAATCAGCTAAGGTTAATCATTTGTGAACTGAGGTGGTGGAGCTTGGAACTTAACCTTCTTTTTAAGGAGGAAAATAAAACATTTCAGAGCTTTACTGGAAAGGCTCACCCAGATTCTGCTACAGTTTGCTGTGAGGGAAAGGTTAGTTTGCTTTTTATTTTTTGTGTTTTGTATTACTTTATTGCCTTTTTTATTTTGTATACTGTGATTTGTTTTCTTTACACTGTGTTTTACTTGTATTCTTCTTTTAACTGCACATTAAAACGTGAAAAGCAACTACAGCTCTGTCTCTTGTGAGTCAGATAGAAATTAGAAGAGGTCAGTTAAGGATTCATACATAAGTTACAACGGGTCAGCTTAGGGTAATCAGCTGTGATCTGAGGTAGTGGAGCCAGGAACTAGACCGTCTATTTAAGGGGTAAAATAAATAATTTCAGAGCTTTACTGGAAAGGCTGACCCAGATTCTGTTACAGTTTGCTGTGAGGGAAAGGTTAGATTGCTGTTATTTGTTGTATTTTTATTACTTTATTGACTTTTCTATTATGTATACTGTGATTTGTTTTCTTTACACTGTACTTTACTTGTAGACCTCTTTTAACTGCATACACAAACTTGAAAAGTGGCCACCGCTATGTCTATTGTGAGTCATACAGAAATTAGAAGAGGTCAATTAAGGAGTCACATGTAAGTTACAACAGGTCAGCTAAGGTAAATCATTTCTGTACTTAGATGGAGGAGCTTGGAGCTTAACTTTCTTTCTAAGGGGCAAAATAAAACATTTCTGAGCTTTACTGGAAATGCTCAACCAGGTTTTGCTACAGTTTGCTGTGAGTGAAAGGTTGGACTGCTTTTTATTTGTTATATTTTGTATTACTTTATTGCCTTTTTCTATTTTGTATACTATGATTTGTTTTCTTTACACTGTGTTTTACTTGTATTCTTCTTTTAACTGCATACTAGAACTTGAAAAGCGACCACAGCTCTGTCTCTTGTGAGTCAGACAGAAATTAGAAGAGGTCAATTAGGAAGTCACACAAACATTACAACAGGTCAACTAAGGTTAATCATCTGTGAACTGAAGGGGTGCTGCTAAGAACTAGACCTTCTATTTAATGGGTAAAATAAAAGATTTCAGAGCTTTACTGGAAAGTCTCACCTAGATTCTGCTACAGTTTGCTGTGAGGGAAAGGTTAGTTTGCTTTTTATTTGTTGTGTTTTCTGTTACTTTACTGTCTTTTTCAATTTTTTATATTGTGGTTTGTTTTCTTTGCACTGTGTTTTACTTGTATTCTTCTTTTAACTGCATACTATTACTTGAAAAGTGACCACAGCTTTGTCTCTTGTGAGTCAGAACGAAATGAAAAGAGGTCAGGTAAGGAGTCACACATAAGTTACAACACCTCAGCTAAGATTACTCATCTGTGAACTGAGGGGTAGAGCTAGGAACTAAACCTTCTATTTAAGGGGAAAAATAAAACATTTCAGAGGGCTACTGGAAAGACTCACCAAGATTCTTCTACAGTTTGCTGTGAGGGAAAGGGTAGTTTGCTTTTTATTTGTTGTGTTTTATTTTAATTTATTGCCTTTTTCAATTTTGTATACTGCAATTTGTTTTCTTTACACTGTTTTTACTTGTATTCTTCTTTTAACTGCATACTAAAACTTGAAAAGAGACCACAGCTCTGTCTCTTGTGAGTCAGACAGAAATTGGAAGAGGTCAATTAAGGAGTCACACTTAAGTTACGACAGGTCAGCTAACGTTAATCAATGGTGAACTGAGGGGGTGGAGCTAGGGACTAGACCTTCGATTTAAGGGGTAAAATAAAACATTTCAGAGCATTACTGGAAAGGCTCACCAAGATACTGCTACAGTTTGCTGTGAGGGAAAGTTAGTTTGCTTTTAATTTCTTGTGTTTTGTTTTACTTTATTGCCTTTTTCTATTTTTTATACTGTGATTTGTTTTCTTTACACTGTGTTTTACTTGTATTCTTCTTTTAACTGCATATAAAAACTTGAAAAGAGGCCAAAGCTATGTCTCTTATGAGTCAGACAAAATTTAGAAGAGGTCAACTAAGTAGTCACACATAAGTTACAAAACTTTAGCTAGGGTTAATAATCTGTGAACTGAGGAGGTTGAGCTAGGAACCAGACCTTCTATTTAAGGAGTAAAATAAAACATTTCAGAGCTTTACTGGAAAGGCTGATCTAGATTCTGCTACACTTTGCTCTGAGACAAATGGTAGGTTGCTTTTTATTTCCTGTGTTTTGTATTACTGTATTGCTTTTTTATTTTTGTATACTGTGATTTGTTTTCTTTACAATGTGTTTTACTTGTATTCTTCCTTTATCTGCATAAAAAACTTGAAAAGAGACCACAGCTCTGTCTCTTATGAGTCAGACAGAAGTTAGAAGAGGTCAATTAAGGAGTCACATAAGTTACAACAGGTCACCTAAGGTTAATCATTTGTAAACTGAGTGGTGCAGCTAGGAACTAGACCTTCTATTTAAGGGGTAAAACAAAACATTTCAGAGCTTTACTGGAAAGTCTCAATAAATTCTGCTACAGTTTACTGTGAGCAAAAGGTTAGTTTGCTTTTTATTTGTTGTGTTTTGTATTACTTTATTGCCTTTTTCTATTTTGTATACTCTGATTTGTTTACTTTACATTGTGCTTTATTTGTATTCTTCTTTTAACTGCATACAAAAACTTGAAAAGAGGCCACAGCTCTGTCTCTTGTGAGTCAGACAGAAATTAGAAGACGTCAATTAAGGAGTTTCACATAAGTTACAACAAATCAGCTAAGGTTAATCATTTGTGAACTGAGGTGGTGGAGCTTGGAACTTAAGCTTTTTTAAAGGGGGGAAATAAAACATTTCAGAGCTTTACTGGAAAGGCTCACTCAGATTCTGCTGCAGTTTACTGTGATTGAAATGTTAGTTTGCTTTTTATTTCTTGTAGTTTGCATTACTTTATAGCCTTTTTCTATTTTGTATACTGAGATTTGTTTTCTTTACACTGTCTTTTACTTGTATTCTTCTTTTAACTGCATACTAGAACTTGAAAAGCAATCACAGCTCTGCCTTTTGTGAGTCAGACAGAAATTAGAAAAGGTCAGTTTAGGAGTCACACATAAGTTACAACGGGTCAGCTAAGGTTACTCATCTGTGAATTGAAAGGGTAGAGCTAGGAACTAAACCTTCTATTTAAGAGGTAAAATAATAAATTTCAGAGCACTCTGGAAAGGCTCACCAGATTATGCTACAGTTTGCTGTGAGGGAAAGGTTAGTTTGTTTTTTATTTGTTATGTTTTGTATTACTTTATTGCCTTTTTCTATTTTGTGTACTGTGAATTGTTTTCTTTACACTGTGTTTTATTTGTATTCTTTTTTAATTGCATACCAAACTTGAAAAGAGACCACAGCTCTGTCTCTTATGAGTCAGACAGAAATTAGAAAAGGTCAATTAAAGAGTCACACATAAGTTACAACAGGTCAGCTAAGGTTAATCATTTGTGAACTGAGTGGTGCAGCTAGGAACTAGACCTTCTATTTAAGGGGTAAAACAAAACATTTCAGAGCTTTACTGGAAAGTCTCACCTAAATTCTGCTACAGTTTGCTGTGAGCAAAAGGTTAGTTTGCTTTTTATTTGTTGTGTTTTTTATTACTTTATTGCCTTTTTCTATTTTGTATACTCTGATTTGTTTACTTTACATTGTGCTTTATTTGTGTTCTTCTTTTAACTGCATACAAAAAAAATGAAAATAGGCCATAGCTCTGTCTATTGTGAGTCAGACAGAAGTTAGCAGACGTCACTCAAGGAGTCACTCATAAGTTAAAACAGGTCAGTTAAGGTTAATCATTTGTGAACTGAGGGGGTGGAGCTTGGAACATAACCTTGTTTTTATGGAGCAAAATAAAGCATTTTAGAGCTTTACTGGAAAGGCTCACCCAGATTCTGCTCTAGTTTGCTTTGAGAAAAGGTTTGTTTGCTTTTTATTTGTTGTGTTTTGCATTACTTTGTTGCCTTTTTCTATTTTTGTATACTGTGGTTTGTTTTCTTTACACTGTGTGTTCCTTGTAGTCTTCTTTTAACTGCATACAAAAATTTGTAAAGAGGCCACAGCTCTGTCTCTTGTGAGTCAGGCAGAAATTAGAAGAGGACAATTAAGGAGTCACACATAAGATACAACAGGTCAGCTAAGGTTAATCATTTGTGAACAACTTAGATGGTGGAGATTGGAACGTAACCTTCTTTTTAAGTGGCAAAATAAAACAATTCTGAGCTTTACTGGAAATGCTCATCCAGATTTTGCTACATCTTGCTGTGAAGGAAAGGTTAGTTTGCTTTTTATTTGTTATGTTTAGTGAAAAGAGAACACGGCTCTGTCTCTTGTGAGTCAGATAGAAATTTGAAGAGGTCAATTAAGGAGTCACACATAAGTTACAACAGGTCAGCTAGGGTTAATAATATGTAAACTGAGGGGGTGGAGGTAGGAACTAGACCTTCTACTTAAGGGGTAAAATAAAACATTTCAGAGCTTTACTGAAAAGTCTCACATAGATTCTGCTAATGTTTGCTGTGAGGGAAAGGTTAGTTTGCTTTTTATTTCTTGTGTTTTGTAATACTTTATTGCCTTTTTCTATTTTGTGTACTGTGATTTGTTTTCTTTACACTGTTTTTTTACTTGTATTCTTCTTTTAAGTGCATACAAAAACTTGAAAAAAGACGACAGCTCTGTCTCTTGTGAGACAGACAGAAATTAGAAGAGGTCAGTTAAGGAGTCACACATAAGTTACAACAGGTCAGCTAAGGTTAATCATTTGTGAACTAAGAGGGTGGAGCTTGGAACTTAACCTTCTTTTTAAGGTTCAAAATAAAACATTTCAGAGCTTTACTGGAGTTTGCTGTGAGAGAAAGGTTAGTTTGCTTTTTATTTGTTATGTTTTTTATGACTTTTTACAAAAACCTTCTTTTTAAAGGGCAAAATAAAACATTTCAGAGCTTTACTGGAAAGGCTCACCCAGGTTTTCCTACAGTTTGCTGTGAGGGAAAGGTTAGTTTGCCTTTTATTTGTTATGTTTTGTATTACTTTATTGCCTTTCTCGATTTTGTATACTGTGATTTGTTTTCTTTACACTGTATTTTACTTGTATTTTTTTAACTGCATACAAAAACTTGAAAAGAGGCCACAGCTCTGTCTCTTGTGAGTCAGACAGAAATTAGAAGAGGTCAATTAAACAGTCCACATAAGTTACAGCAGGTCAACCAAGGGTAATCATTTGTGAACTGAGGTGGTGGAGCTTGGAACTTAAGCTTTTTTTAAGGGGGAAAATAAAGCATTTCATAGCATTACTGGAAAGGCTCACCCAGATTCTGCTGCAGTTTGCTGTGATTGAAATGTTAGTTTGCTTTTTATTTCTTGTATTTTGCATTACTTTATAGCCTTTTTCTATTTTGTATTATGAGATTTGTTTTCTTTACATGGGCTTTTACTTGTATTCTTCTTTTAACTGCATACTAGAACTTGAAAAGCAACCACAGCTCTGTCTTTTGTGAGTCAGACAGAAATTAGAAGAGGTCAGTTTAGGAGTCACACATAAGTTACAATGGGTCAGCTAAGGTTACTCATCTGTGAACTGAAAGGGTAGAGCTAGGAACTAAACCTTCTATTTAAGAGGTAAAATAAAACATTTCAGAGCACTCTGGAAAGGCTCACCCAGATTCTGCTACAGTTTGCTGTGAGGGAAAGGTTAGTTTGTTTTTTATTTGTTATGTTTTGTATTACTTTATTGCCTTTTTCTATTTTGTGTACTGTGAATTGTTTTCTTTACACTGTGTTTTATTTGTATTCTTTTTTTAATTGCATACCAAACTTGAAAAGAGACCACAGCTCTGCCTCTTATGAGTCAGACAGAAATTAGACAAGGTCAATTAAAGAGTCACAAAAAAGTTAAAACAGGTCAGCTAAGGATAATCATTTGTGAATTGAGTGGAGCAGCTAGGAAATAGACCTTCTATTTAAGGGTTAAAACAAAACATTTCAGAGCTTTATTGGAAAGTCTCACCTACATTTGGCTACAGTTTGCTGTGAGCAAAAGGTTAGTTTGCTTTTTATTTGTTGTGTTTTGTATTACTTTATTGCCTTTTTCTATTTTGTATACTCTGATTTGTTTACTTTACATTGTGCTTTATTTGTATTCTTCTTCTAACTGCATACAAAAAAATGAAAATAAGCCATAGCTCTGTCTATTGTGAGTCAGACAGAAGTTAGAAGAGGTCAATCAAGGAGTCACTCATAAGTTAAAACAGGTCAGTTAAGGTTAATCATTTGTGAACTGAGGGGGTGGAGCTTGGAACATAACCTTCTTTTTATGGAGCAAAATAAAGCATTTTAGAGCTTTACTGGAAAGGCTCACCCAGATTCTGCTCTAGTTTGCTGTGAGAAAATGTTTGTTTGCTTTTTATTTGTTGTGTTTGCATTACTTTGTTGCCTTTTTCTATTTTGTATACTCTGATTTGTTTTCTTTACACTGTGTTTACCTTGTAGTCTTCTTTTAACTGCATACAAAAATTTGAAAAGAGGCCACGGCTCTGTCTCTTGTGAGTCAGACAGAAAGTAGAAGAGGACAATTAAGGAGTCACACATAAGTTACAACAGGTCAGCTAAGGTTAATCATTTGTGAACAACTTAGATGGTGGAGATTGGAACTCAACTTTCTTTCTAAGTGGCAAAATAAAACAATTCTGAGCTTTACTGGAAATGCTCATCCAGATTTTGCTGCAGTTTGCTGTGAGGGAAAGGTTAGTTTGCTTTTTATTTGTTTTGTTTGATGAAAAGAGACCACAGCTCTGTCTCTTGTGAGTCAGACAGAAATTCGAAGAGGTCAATTAAAGAGTCACACATAAGTTACAACAGGTCAGCTAGGGTTAATAATATGTAAACTGAGGGGGTGGAGCTAGGAACTAGACCTTCCATTTAAGGGGTTAAAAAAAACATTTCAGAGCTTTACTAAAAAGTCTCACATAGATTCTGCTAATGTTTGCTGTGAGGGAAAGGTTTGTTTGTTTTTTATTTCTTGTGTTTTGTAACACTTTATTGCCTTTTTCTATTTTGTATACTGTGATTTGTTTTCTTTACACTGTGTTTTACTTGTATTCTTCTTTTAACTGCATACAAAAACTTGAAAAGAGACCATGGCTCTGTCTCTTGTGAGTCAGACAGAAATTAGAAGAGGTCAGTTAAGGAGTCACACATAAGTTACAACAGGTCAGCTAAGGTTAATCATTTGTGAACTTAGAGGGTGGAGCTTGGAACTTAACCTTCTTTTTAAGGGGCAAAATAAAACATTTCAGAGCTTTACTGGAAAGGCTCACCCAGATTTTGCTACAGTTTGCTGTGAGGGAAAGGTTAGTTTGCTTTTTATTTGTTATGTTTTGTATTACTTTTTTGCCTTTTTCTATTTTGTATACTGTGATTTGTTTTCTTTACACTGTATTTTACTTGGATTCTTCTTTTAACTGCATATTAAAACTTGAAAAGCAACTACAGCTCTGTCTCTTGTGAGTCAGATAGAAATTAGAAGAGGTCAGTTAAGGATTCATACATAAGTTACAACTGGTCTGCTTAGGTTAATCATCTGTGATCTGAGGGGGTGCAGCTAGGAACGAGACCATCTATTTAAGGGGTAAAAAAATCATTTTAGAGCTTTACTGGAAAGGCTGACCTAGATTCTGCTACAGTTTGCTGTGAAGGAAAGGTTAGATTGCTGTTTATTCATTGTATTTTTTATTACTTTATTGACTTTTTCTATTTTGTATACTTTGATTTGTTTTCTTTACACTGTCCTTTACTTGTTGTCTACTTTTAACTGCATACACAAACTTGAAAAGTGGCCACCGCTATGTCTATTGTGAGTCATACAGAAATTAGAAGAGGTCAATTAAGGAGTAACACATAAGTTACAACAGGTCAGCTAAGGTTAATAATTTGTGAACTGAGGTAGTGGAGTTTGGAACTTAAGCTTTTTTTAAGGGGGAAAATAAAACATTTCAGAGCTTTACTGGAAAGGCTCAGCCAGATTCTGCTACAGTTTGCTGTGATTGAAATGTTAGTTTGCTTTTTATTTCTTGTATTTTGCATTACTTTATATTGCTTTTCTATTTTGTATACTGAGATTTGTTTTCTTTACACTGTCTTTTACTTGTATTCTTCTTTTAACTGCATACTAGAACTTGAAAAGCAACCACAGCTCTGTCTTTTGTGAGTCAGACAGAAATTAGAAGAGGTCACTTTAGGAGTCACACATAAGTTACAACAGGTCAGCTAAGGTTACTCATCTGTGAACTGAGGGGGTAGAGCTAGAAAACAAACCTTCTATTTAAAAGGTAAAATAAAACATTCAGAGCACTACTGGAAAGGCTCACCCAGATTCTGCTACAGTTTGCTGTGAGGGAAAGGTTAGTTTGCTTTTTATTTGTTATGTTTTGTATTACTTTATTGCCTTTTTCTATTTTGTGCACTGTGAATTGTTTTATTTACACTGTATTTTATTTGTATTCTTTTTTTAATTGCATACCAAACTTGAAAAGAGACCACAGCACTGTCTCTTATGAGTCAGACAGAAATTAGAAAAGGTCAATTAAAGAGTCACACATAAGTTACAACACGTCAGCTAAGGTTAATCATTTGTGAACTGAGTGGTGCAGCTAGGAACTAGACCTTTTATTTAAGGTGTAAAACAAAACATTTCAGAGCTTTACTGGAAAGTCTCACCTAAATTCTCCTACAGTTTGCTGTGAGCAAAAAGTTAGTTTCCTTTTTGTTTGTTGTGTTTTGTATTACTTTATTGCCTTTTTCTATTTTTGTATGCTCTGATTTGTTTACTTTACATTGTGCTTTATTTTTATTCTTCTTTTAACTGCATACAAAAACTTGAAAATAGGCCACAGCTCTGTCTCTTGTGAGTCAGACAGAAGTTAGAAGAGGTCAATTAAGGAGTCACACATAAGTTAAAACAGGTCAGATAAGGTTAATCATTTGTGAACTGAGGGGGTGGAGCTTGGAAATTAACCTTTTTATGGAGCAAAATAAAACATTTCAGAGCTTTACTGGAAATGCACACCCAGATTCTGCTATAGTTTGCTGTGAGAAAAGGTTAGTTTGCTTTTTATTTGTTGTGTTTTGCATTACTTTGTTGCCTTTTTCTATTTTGTATACTGTGCTTTGTTTTCTTTACACTGTGTTTTACTTGTATTCTTCTTTTAACTGCATACAAAAACTTGAAAAGAGACCATCTCTCTCTCTCTCTCTCTTGTGAGTCAGACAGAAATTAGAAGAGGTCAGTTAAGGAGTCACACATAGGCTACACAGGTCAGATAAGGTTAACCATTTGTGAACAACTTAGATGGTGGAGATTGGAACTTAACCTTCTTTTTAAGTGGCAAAATAAAACAATTCTGAGCTTTACTGGAAATGCTCATACAGATTTTGCTACAGTTTACTGTGAGGGAAAGGTTAGTTTGATTTTTGTTTGTTATGTTTTTGTGAAAAGAGACCACACCTCTGTGTCTTGTGAGTCAGACATTAATTAGAAGAGGTCAATTAAGGAGTCACACATACGTTACAACAGGTCAGCTAGGGTTAATAATATGTGAACTGAAGGGGTGTTGCTAAGAACTAGACCTTCTATTTAAGGAGTAAAAATAAAAGATTTCAGAGCTTTACTGGAAAGTCTCACCTAGATACTGTTACAGTTTGCTGTGAGCAAAATGTTAGTTTGCTTTTTATTTGTTGTGTTTTGTGTTACTTTACTGTCTTTTTCAATTTTGTATATTGTGGTTTGTTTTCTTTGCACTGTGTTTTACTTGTATTCTTCTTTTAACTGCATACTAGAACTTGAAAAGTGACCACAGCTTTGTCTCTTGTGAGTCAGAACAAAATGAAAAGAGGTCAGGTAAGGAGTCACACATAAGTTAGAATGGGTCAGCTGGGATTACTCATCTGTGAACTGAGGGGTAGAGCTAGGAACTAAACCTTCTATTTAAGGGGAAAAATAAAACATTTCAGAGCACTACTGGAAAGGCTCACCCAGATTCTTCTACAGTTTGCTGTGAGGGAAAGGGTAGTTTGCTTTTTATTTGTTGTGTTTTGTTTTACTTTATTGCCTTTTTCAATTTTGTATACTGCGATTTGTTTTCTTTACACTGTTTTTTACTTGTATTCTTCTTTTAACTGCATACTAAAACTTGAAAAGAGACCACAGCTTTGTCTCTTGTGAGTCAGACAGAAATTGGAAGAGGTCAATTAAGGAGTCACACTTAAGTTACGACAGGTCAGCTAACGTTAATCAACGGTGAACTGAGGGGGTGGAGCTAGGGACTAGACCTTCGATTTAAGGGGTAAAATAAAACATTTCAGAGCATTACTGGAAAGGCTCACCAAGATACTGCTACAGTTTGCTGTGAGGGAAAGTTAGTTTGCTTTTAATTTGTGGTGTTTCATTTTACTATATTCCCTTTTTCAATTGTTTATACTGTGATTTGTTTTCTTTACACTGCGCTTTACTTGTATTCTTTTAACTGCATACACAAACTTAAAAAGAGGCCAAAGCTATGTCTCTTATGAGTCAGACAAAAATTAGAAGAGGTCAGTTAAGTAGTCACACATAAGTTACAAAAGTTCAGCTAGGGTTAATAATCTGTGAACTGAGTAGGTCGAGCTAGGAACTAGACCTTCTATTTAAGGGGTAAAATAAATAATTTCAGAGCTTTACTGGAAAGGCTGACCCAGATTCTGTTACAGTTTGCTGTGAGGGAAAGGTTAGATTGCTGTTTATTCATTGTATTTTTTATTACATTGACTTTTTCTATTTTGTATACTTTGATTTGTTTTCTTTACACTGTATTTTACTTGTATTTTTATTTTAACTGCAAACAAAAACTTGGAAAGAGGTCACAGCTCTGTCTCTTGTGAGTCATACAGAAATTAGAAGAGGTCAATTAAGGAGTCACACATAAGTTACAACAGGTCAGCTAAGGTTAATCATTTGTGAACTGAGGTGGTGGAGCTTGGAACTTAACCTTTTTTAAAGGGGAAAATAAAACATTTCAGAGCTTTACTGGAAAGGCTCACCCAGATTCTGCTACAGTTTGCTGTGATTGAAATGTTAGTTTGCTTTTTATTTCTTGTATTTTGCATTACTTTATAGCCTTTTTCTATTTTGTATACTGAGATTTGTTTTCTTTACACTGTCTTTTACTTGTATTCTTCTTTTAACTGCATACTAGAACTTGAAAAGTAACCACAGCTCTGCCTTTTGTGAGTCAGACAGAAATTAGCAGAGTTCAGTTTAGGAGTCACACATAAGTTACAACGGGTCAGCTAAGGTTACTCATCTGTGAACTGAAAGGGTAGAGCTAGGAACTAAACCTTCTATTTAAGAGGTAAAATAAAACATTTCAGAGCACTACTGGAAAGGCTCACCCAGATTCTGCTACAGTTTGCTGTGAGGGAAAGGTTAGTTTGCTTTTTATTTGTTATGTTTTGTATTACTTTATTGCCTTTTTCTATTTTGTGTACTGTGAATTGTTTTCTTTACACTGTGTTTTATTTGTATTCTTTTTTTAATTGCATACCAAACTTGAAAAGAGACCACAGCTCTGTCTCTTATGAGTCAGACAGAAATTAGAAAAGGTCAATTAAAGAGTCACACATAAGTTACAACAGGTCAGCTAAGGTTAATAATTTGTGAACTGAGTGGTGCAGCTAGGAACTAGACCTTCTATTTAAGGGGTGAAACAAAACATTTCAGAGCTTTACTGGAAAGTCTCACCTAATTTATGTTACAGTTTGCAGTGATTGAAAGGTTAGTTTGCTTTTTATTTGTTGTGTTTTGTATTACTTTATTGCCTTTTCCTATTTCGTATACTCTGATTTGTTTACTTTACATTGTGCTTTATTTGTATTCTTCTTTTAACTACATACAAAACCTTGAAAATAGGCCACAGTTCTGTCTCTTGTGAGTCAGACAGAAGTTAGAAGAGGCCAATTAAGGAGTCACACACAAGTTAAAACAGGTCAGTTAAGCTTAATCATTTGTGAACTGAGGGGGTGGAGCTTGGAACATAACCTTCTTTTATGGAGCAAAATAAAACATTTCTGAGCTTTAATGGAAAGGCTCACCCAGATTACGCTATAGTTTGCTATGAGAAAAGGTTAGTTTGCTTTTTATTTGTTGTGTTTTGCATTACTTTGTCGTCTTTTTCTATTTTGTATACTGTGGTTTGTTTTCTTTACACTGTGTTTTACTTGTATTCTTCTTTTAACTGCATACAAAAACTTGAAAAGAGACCATATCTCTCTCTATCTCTCTCTCTCTCTTGTGAGTCAGACAGAAATTAGAAGAGGTCAGTTAAGGAGTCACACATAAGCTACAACAGGTCAGCTAAGGTTAACCATTTGTGAACAACTTAGATGGTGGAGATTGGAACTTAACCTTCTTTTTAAGTGGCAAAATAAAACAATTCTGAGCTTTACTGGAAATGCTCATACAGATTTTGCTACAGTTTACTGTGAGGGAAAGGTTAGTTTGATTTTTGTTTGTAATGTTTTGTGAAAAGAGACCACACCTCTGTGTCTTGTGAGTCAGACATTAATTAGAAGAGGTCAATTAAGGAGTCACACATACGTTACAACAGGTCAGCTAGGGTTAATAATATGTGAACTGAAGGGGTGTTGCTAAGAACTAGACCTTCTATTTAAGGAGTAAAAATAAAAGATTTCAGAGCATTACTGGAAAGTCTCTCCTAGATACTGTTACAGTTTGCTGTGAGCGAAATGTTAGTTTGCTTTTTATTTGTTGTGTTTTGTGTTACTTTACTGTCTTTTTCAATTTGGTATACTGTGGTTTGTTTTCTTTACACTGTTTTACTTGTATTCTTCTTTTAACTGCATATTAGAACTTGAAAAGTGACCACAACTCTGTCTCTTGTGAGTCAGACCGTAAAGAAAAGAGGTCAGTTAAGGAGTCACACATAAGTTAAAATGGGTCAGCTGGGATTACTCATCTGTGAACTGAGGGGTAGAACTAGGAACTAAACCTTCTATTTAAGGTGAAAAATCAAACATTTCAGAGCGCTACTGGAAAGGCTCTCCCAGATTCTTCTACAGTTTGCTGTGAGGGAAAGGGTAGTTTGCTTTTTATTTGTTGTGTTTTGCTTTACTTTATTGCCTTTTTAATTTTGTATACTGCGATTTGTTTTCTTTACACTGTTTTTTACTTGTATTCTTCTTTTAACTGCATACTAAAACTTGAAAAAAGACCACAGCTCTGTCTCTTGTGAGTCAGACAGAAATTGGAAGAGGTCAATTAAAGAGTCACACTTAAGTTACGACAGGTCAGCTAACATTAATCAACTGCGAACTGAGGGGGTGGAGCTAGGGACTAGACCTTCGATTTAAGGGGTAAAATAAAATATTTCATAACATTACTGGAAAGGCTCACCAAGATACTGCTACAGTTTGCTGTCAGGGAAAGTTAGTTTGCTTTTAATTTGTGGTGTTTCATTTTACTTTATTGCCTTTTTCAATTTTTTATACTGTGATTTGTTTTCTTTACACTGCGCTTTACTTGTATTCTTTTAACTGCATACACAAACTTAAAAAGAGGCCAAAGCTATGTCTCTTATGAGTCAGACAAAAATTAGAAGAGGTCAATTAAGTAGTCACACATAAGTTACAAAAGTTCAGCTAGGGTTAATAATCTGTGAACTGAGTAGGTCAAGCTAGGAACTAGACCTTCTATTTAAGGAGTAATATAAAACATTTCAGAGCTTTACTGGAAAGGCTGACCCAGATTCTGCTACACTTTGCTCTGAGAAAAAGAGTAGGTTGCTTTTTATTTGTTGTGTTTTGTATTACTGTATTGCTTTTTTATTTTGTATACTGTGATTTGTTTTCTTTACATTGTGTTTTACTTGTATTCTTCTTTTAACTGCATAAAAAACTTAAAAAGAGACCGCAGCTCTGTCTCTTATGAGTCAGACAGAAGTTAGAAGAGGTCAATTAAGGAATCACACATAAGTTACAACAAGTCACCTAAGGTTAATCATATGTGAACTGAGTGGGTGGAGCTGTGAGCTAGACATTCTATTATTTGTTGTGTTTTGTATTACTGTATTGTTTTCTTTACATTGTGTTTTACTTGTATTCTTCTTTTAACTGCATAAAAAACTTAAAAAGAGACCACAGCTCTGTCTCTTATGAGTGAGTCAGAAATTAGAAGAGTTCAGTTAAGGAGTCACACATAAGTTACAACAGGTCAGCTAAGCTTAATCATTTGTGAACTTAGAGGATGGAGCTTGGAACTTAACCTTCTTTTTAAGGGGCAAAATAAAACATTTCAAAGCTTTACTGGAAAGGCTCACCCGGATTTTGCTACAGTTTGCTGTGAGGGAAAGGTTAGTTTGTTTTTTATTTGTTACGTTTTGTATTACTTTATTGCCTTTTTCTATTTTGTATACTGTGATTTGTTTTCTTTACACTGTATTTTACTTGTATTTTTCTTGTAACTGCATACAAAAACTTGAAAAGAGGCCACAGCTCTGTCTCTTGTGAGTCAGACAGAAATTAGAAGAGGTCAATTAAGGAGTCACACATAAGTTACAACAGGTCAGCTAAGGTTAATCATTTGTGAACTGAGGTGGTGGAGCTTGGAACTTAACCTTTTTAAGGGGGAAAATAAAACATTTCAGAGCTTTACTGGAAAGGCTCACCCAGATTCTGCTACAGTTTGCTGTGATTGAAATGTTAGTTTGCTTTTTATTTCTTGTATTTTGCATTACTTTATAGCCTTTTTCTGTTTTGTATACTGAGATTTGTTTTCTTTACACTGTCTTTTACTTCTATTCTTCTTTTAACTGCATACTAGAACTTGAAATGCAACAACAGCTCTGCCTTTTCTGAGTCAGACAGAAATTAGAAGAGGTCAGTTTAAGAGTCACACATAAGTTACAATGGGTCTGCTAAGGTTACTCATCTGTGAACTGAAAGGGTAGAGCTAGGATCTAAACCTTTTATTTAAGAGGTAAAATAAAACATTTCAGAGCGCACCTGGAAAGGCTCACCCAGATTCTGCTACAGTTTGCTGTAGTTTTCTTTTTATTTGTTATGTTTTGTATTACTTTATTGCCTTTTTCTATTTTGTGTACTGTGAGTTGTTTTCTTTACACTGTGTTTTATTTGTATTCTTTATTTAATTGCATACCAAACTTGAAAAGAGAACACAGCTCTGTCTCTTATGAGTCAGACAGAAATTAGAAAAGGTCAATTAAAGAGTCACACATAAGTTACAACTGGTCAGCTAAGGTTAATCATTTGTGAACTGAGTGGTGCAGCATGGAACTAGACCTTCTATTTAAGGGGTAAAACAAAACATTTCAGAGCTTTACTGGAAAGTTTCATCTAATTCTGCCACAGTTTCCTGTGAGCAAAAGGTTAGTTTGCTTTTTATTTTTTGTGTATACTGTGGTTTGTTTTCTTGACACTGTGTTTTACTTGTATTCTTCTTTTAACTGCATACTAAAACTTAAAAGGAGACCACAGCTTTGTCTTTTGTGAGTCAGACAGAAATTAGAAGAGGACAATTAAGGAGTCACACATAAGTTACAACAGGTCAGCTAGGTTTAATAATCTGTGACCTGAGCGGTTCTAGTTAGGAACTAGACCTTCTATTTAAGGAGTAAAATAAAACATTTCAGAGCTTTACTGGAAAGGCTGACCCAGATCAGCTACAGTTTGCTCTGAGGGAAAGGTTAGTTTGCTTTTTATTTGTTGTTTTTGTATTACTTTATTGCCTTTTTCTATTTTGTATATGGTGATTTGTTTTCTTTACACTGTTTTTTACTTGTATTCTTCTTTTAACTGCATATTAAAACTTGAAAAGAGACCACAGCTCTTTCTCTTGTGAGTCAGACAGAAATTGGAGGAGGTCAATTAAGGAGTCACACTTAAGTTACGAAAGGTCAGCTAACGTTAATTACAGCAAACTGAGGGGGTGGAGCATGGGACTAGACCTTCAATTTAAGGGGTAAAATAGAACATTTCAGAGCATTACTGGAAAGGCTCCCCAAGATTCTGCCACAGTTTGCCATGAGGGAAAGGTTAGTTTGCTTTTAATTTGTTGTATTTTGTTTTACTTTATTGCCTTTTTCTATTTTTTATGCTGTGATTTGTTTTCTTTACACTGTGTTTTACTTGTATTCTTCATTTAATTGCATACCAAACTTGAAAAGAGACTACAGCTCTGTCTCTTGTGAGTCAGACAGAAATTAGAAGAGGTCAGTTCAGGAGTCACACATAAGTTACAACAGGTCAGGTAAGGTAAATCATCTGTGAACTGAGGGGGTAGAGCTAGGAACTAAACTTTCTATTTAAGGGGTAAAATAAAACATTTCAGAGCTTTACTGGAAGG
This sequence comes from Protopterus annectens, assembly GCF_019279795.1. NCBI lineage: Eukaryota > Metazoa > Chordata > Ceratodontiformes > Protopteridae > Protopterus > Protopterus annectens. Next base: position 1,507,843,238 of record NC_056745.1, read on the forward strand.
CTCACCCAAATTCTGCTACAGTTTGCTTTGAGGGAAAGGTTAGTTTGCTTTTTGTTTTGTTTTGTATTACTTTATTGCCTTTTTCTATTTTTTACACTGTGATTTGTTTTCTTTACATTGTATTTTACTTGTATTTTTCTGT
>NC_056745.1:1507843879-1507876379 GCF_019279795.1 Protopterus annectens
ACTAAAAAAACCTTCTATTTCAGGAGTAAAAAAAAAACAATTCAGAGCTTTCCTGGAAAGGCTGACCCAGATTCTGCTACACTTTGCTCTGAGAGAAAGGTTAGGTTGCTTTTGATTTGTTGTGTTTTGTATTACTTTATTGCTTTTTCTATTTCTTTACACTGCGTTTTACTTGTATTCTTCTTTTAAATGCATAAAAAAACTTGAAAAGAGACCACAGCTCTGTCTCTTGTGAGTCAGACAGAAATTAGAAGAGGTCAATTAAGGAGTCACACATAAATTACAACAGGTTAGCTAAGGTTAATCATCTGTTAACTGAGTGGGTGAAGCTAGGAACTAGACCTTTTATATAAGGGGTAAAATAAAAAAATTCAGAGCTTTACTGAAAAGTCTCACATAGATTCTGCTACAGTTTGCTGTGAGAGAAAGGTTAGTTTGGTTTTTATTTCTTGTGTTTTGTAATAATTTCTTGCCTTTTTCTATTTTGTATACTGTGATTTGTTTTCTTTACACTGTGTTTTACTTGTATTCTTCTTTTAACTGCATACAAAAACTTGAAAAGAGACCACAGCTCTGTCTCTTGTGAGTCAGACAGAAATTAGAAGAGGTCAGTTAAGGAGTCACACATAAGTTACAACAGGTCAGCTAAGGTTAATCATTTGTGAACTTAGAGGGTGGAGCTTGGTACTTATCCTTCTTTTTAAGGCAAAATTAAAAATTTCAGAGCTTTACTGGAAACACTCACCCAGATTTTGCTACAGTTTGCTGTGAGGGAAAGTTTAGTTTGCTTTTTATTTGTTATGTTTTGTATTACTTTATTGCCTTTTTCTATTTTGTATACTATGATTTGTTTTCTTTACACTGTATTTTACTTGTATTCTTCTTTTAACTGCATACAAAAACTTGAAAAGAGGTCACAGCTCTGTCTCTTGTGAGTCAGACAGAAAATAGAAGAGGTCAATTAAGGAGTCACACATAAGTTACAACAGGTCAGCTAAGGTTAATCATTTGTGAACTGAGGTGGTGGAGCTTGGAACTTAATCTTCTTTTTAAGGAGGAAAATAAAACATTTCAGAGCTTTACTGGAAAGGCTCACCCAGATTCTGCTACAGTTTGCTGTGAGGGAAAGGTTAGTTTGCTTTTTATTTTTTGTATTTTGTACTACTTTTATTTTGTATACTGTGATTTGTTTTCTTTACACTGTGTTTTACTTGTATTCTTTTAACTGCATACTAAAACTTGAAAAGCAACTACAGCTCTGTCTCTTGTGAGTCAGATAGAAATTAGAAGAGGTCAGTTAAGGAGTCACACATAAGTTACAATGGGTCAGCTAAGGGTAATCATCTGTGATCTGAGGGGGTGAAGCTAGGAACTAGACCGTCTATTTAAGGGGTAAAATAAATAATTTCAGAGCTTTACTGGAAAGGCTGACCCAGATTCTGTTACAGTTTGCTGTGAGGGAAAGGTTAGGTTGCTGTTTATTTGTTGTATTTTGTATTACTTTATTGCCTTTTTCTATTTGTTATACTGTGATTTGTTTTCTTTACACTGTGTTTTACTTGTAGTCTTCTTTTAACTGCATACACAAACTTGAAAAGAGGCCACTGCTATGTCTATTGTGAGTCATACAGAAATTAGAAGAGGTCAATTAAGGAGTCACACATAAGTTAAACAGGTCAGCTAAGGTTAATCATTTGTGAACTTAGATGGAGGAGCTTGGAACTTAACTTTCTTTTTAAGGGGCAAAATAAAACATTTCAGAGCTTTACTGGAAAGGCTCACCCAGGTTTTGCTACAGTTTGCTGTGAGGGAAAGGTTGGTCTGCTTTTTATTTGTTATGTTTTGTATTACTTTATTGCCTTTTTCTATTTTGTATACTGTGATTTGTTTTCTTTACACTGTGTTTTACTTGTATTCTTCTTTTAACTGCATACTAGAACTTGAAAAGCAACCACAGCTCTGTCTCTTGTGAGTGAGCAATTAGAAGAGGTCAATTAGGAAGTCACACAAACATTACAACAGGTCAGCTAAGGTTAATCATCTGTGAACTGAAGGGGTGTTGCCAGGAACTAGACCTTCTATTTAAGGGGTAAAATAAAATATTTCAGAGCTTTACTGGAAAGTCTCACCTAGATTCTGCTACAGTTTGCTGTGAGGGAAAGGTTAGTTTGCTTTTTATTTGTTGTGTTTTGTGTTACTTTACTGTCTTTTTCAATTTTGTATACTGTGGTTTGTTTTCTTTACACTGTGTTTTACTTGTATTTTTTAACTGCATGCTAGAACTTAAAAAGCAACCACAGCTCTGTCTCTTGTAAGTCAGACCAAAATGAAAAGAGGTCAGTTAAGGAGTCACACATAAGTTACAATGGCTCAGCTAAGATTACTCATCTATGAACTGAGGGGTAGAGCTAGGAACTAAACCTTCTATTTAAGGGGAAAAATAAAACATTTCAGAGTGCTACTGGAAAGGCTCACCCAGATTCTTCTACAGTTTGCTGTGAGGGAAAGGGTAGTTTGCTTTTTATTTGTTGTGTTTTGTTTTACTTTATTGCCTTTTTCAATTTTGTATACTGCGATTTGTTTTCTTTACACTGTTTTTTAGTTGTATTCTTCTTTTAACTGCATTCTAAAACTTAAAAAGAGGTCACAGCTCTGTCTCTTGTGAGTCAGACAGAAATTAGAAGAGGTCAGTTAAGGAGTCACACATAAGTTACAACAAATCAGCTAAGGTTAATCATTTGTGAACTGAGGTGGTGGTGCTTGGAACTTAACCTTCTTTTTAAGGGGGGAAATAAAACATTTTAGAGCTTTACTGGAAAGGCTCACCCAGATTCTGCTACAGTTTGCTGTGAGGGAAAGGTTAGTTTTCTTTTTATTTGTTGTGTTTTGTATTACTTTATTGCCTTTTCTGTTTTGTATACTGATATTTGTTTTCTTTACACTGTGTTTTATTTGTATTCTTCTTTTAACTGCATACTAGAACTTGAAAAGTGACCACAGCTCTGTCTTTTGTGAGTCAGACAGAAATTAGAAGAAGTCAGTTAAGGAGTAACACATAAGTTAAAACGGGTCAGCTGACATTACTCATCTGTGAACTGAGGTGGTACAGCTAGGAACTAAACATTCTATTTAAGGGGTAAAATAAAACATTTCAGAGGACTACTGGAAAGGCTCACCCAGATTATGTTACAGTTTGTTGTGAGGGAAAGGTTAGTTTGATTTTTATTTGTTGTGTTTTGTATTACTTTATTGCCTTTTTCTATTTTGTATACTGTGATTTGTTTTCTTTGCACTGTGTTTTACTTGCATTTTTCATTTTACTACATACAAAAACTTGAAAAGATGCCACAGCTCTGTCTCATGTGAGTCAGACAGAAATTAGAAGAGGTCAGTTAAGGAGTCACACATAAGTTACAGGAGGTCAGCTAAGGTTACTCATCTGTGAACTGATGGGGTAGAGCTAGGAACTATACTTTCTATGTAAGGGGTAAAATAAAACATTTCAGAGTGCTACTGGAAACACTCACCCAGATTCTGCTGCAATTTGTTGTGAGGGAAATGATAGTTTGCTTTTTATTTGTTGTAATTTGTATTACTTTATTGCCTTTTTCAGCTTTGTATACTGCTATTTGTTTTCTTTACACTGTGCTTTACTTGTATTATTCTTTTAATTGCATACTAAAACTTGAAATGAAAACACAGCTTTGTCTCGTGAATCAGACAGAAATTAAAAGAGGTCAGTTAAGGAGTTACGCTTAAGTTATGACAGGTCAGCTAAGGTAAATCATCTGTGAACTAACGGGGTGGAACTAGGATCTAAACCTTCTATTTAAGGGGTAAAATAAAACATTTCAGAGCTTTACTGGAAGGCACCCCCCAAATTATGCTGTAGTTTGCTTTGAGGGAAAGGTTAGTTTGCTTTTTATTTGCTGTGTTTTGTATTACTTTATTGCCTTTTTCTATTTTGTATACTGTGATTTGTTTTCTTTACATTGTGTTTTACTTGTATTCTTCTTTTGATTGCATACCATACTTGAAAAGAGACCACAGCTCTGTCTTTTATGAGTCAGACAAAAATTAGAAGAGGTCAATTAAGGAGTCACACATAAGTTACAACAGGTCCGCTAAGGTTAATCATCTGTGAACTGAGGAGTTGAGCTAATAACTAGACCTTCTATTTAAGGGGTAAAATAAGAAATTTCAGAACTTTACTGGAGAGTCTCACCTAGATTCTGCTACAGTTTGCTGTGAGGGAAAGTTTAGTTTACTTTTTATTTGTTGTGTTTTGTTTTACTTTATTGCCTTTTTCTATTTTGTATACTGTGAATTTTCTTTACACTGTGTTTTACTTCTATTTTTCTTTTAACTGCATACAAAAACTTGAAAAGAGGCCACCGCTCTGTCTCATGTGAGTCAAACAAAAATTAGAAAAGGTCAATTAAGGAGTCACACATAAGTTACACTAGGTCAGCTAAGGTTAATCATCTGTGAACTGAGGTGGTGGAGCTTGGAACTTAACCTTCTTTTTAAGGGGAAAAATAAAACATTTCAGAGCTTTACTGAAAAGGCTCACCCAGATTCTGCAACAGTTTGTTGGGAGGGAAAGGTTAGTTTGCTTTTTATTTGTTTTGTTTTGCATTACTTTATTGCTTTTTTCTATTTTTAATATTGTGACTTGTTTTCTTTACACTGTGTTTTACTTGTATTCTTCTTTTAACTGCATACTAAAACTTGAAAAGTGACCACAGCTCTGTCTCTTGTGAGTCAGACAGAAATTAGAAGAGGTCAGTGAAGGAGTCACACTTAAGTTGCTACAGGTCAACTAACATTAATCAGCTGTGAACTGAGGAGGTGGAGCTAGGAACTAGACCTTCAATTTAAGGGGTAAAATAATAGAGTTCAGAGCTTTAATGGAATGTCTCACCTTGGTTATGCTACAGTTTCTGTGAGGGAAAGGTTAGTTTGCTTTTTATTTGTTGTTTTTTGTATTACTTTATTGCCTTTTTCTATTTTGTATACTGTGATTTTTTTTTCTTTACATTGTGCTTTACTTGTATTATTTTTTAACTGCATACAAAAACTTGAAAAGAGGACACAGCTCTGTCTCTTGTGAGTCAGACAGAAAATAAAAGAGGTCAGTTAAGGAGTCAAACAAAAGATAAAACAGATCAACTAAGGTTAATCATCTGTGAACTGAGGCGGTGGACCTAGGAACTAGACCTTTTATTTAAGGGGTAAAATAAAACATTTCAGAGCACTACTGGAAAGGCTCACCCATATTCCGCTACAGTTTGATGTGAGGGAAAAGGTAGTTTGCTTTTTATTTGTTGTGTTTTGTATTACTTTATTGCCTTTTTCAATTTTTTTATACTGCATTTGTTTTCTTTACACTGTGTTTTACTTGTATTCTTCTTTTTAACTGCATACTAAAACTTGAAAAGAGACCACAGTTCTGTCTGTTGTGAGTCAGACAGAAATAAGAACAGGTCAATTAAGGAGTCACACTTAAGTTACGGCAGGTCAACTAACATTAATCAGCTGTGAACTGAGGAGGTGGAGCTATGAACTAGACCTTCAATTTAAGGGGTAAAATAAAACATTTCAGAGCTTTACTGGTAAGGCTCACTAACATTCTCCTACAGTTTGCTGTGAGGGAAAGGTTAGTTTGCTTTTAATTTGTCGTGTTTTGTATTACTTTATTGCCTTTTTTATTTTATATACTGTGATTTGTTTTCCTTTCACTGTGTTTTTCTTGTATCCTTCTTCTAAATGCATACTAAAACTTGAAAAGACACCACAGCTCTGTCTCTTGTGAGTCAGACAGAAATTAGAATAGGTCAGTTAAGGAGTCACACGTAAGTCACAACAGGTCCGGTAAGGTTAATCATCTTTGAACTGAGGGGTGGAGCTAGGAAATAAATCTTCTATTTAAGGGGTAAAACAAAACATTTCAGAGCTTTACTGGAAGGCTCTCCCAAATTTTGCTACACTTTGCTTTGAGGGAAAGGTTAGTTTGCTTTTTATTTGTTTTGTTTTGCATTACTTTATTGCTTTTTTCTATTTTTAATATTGTGACTTGTTTTCTTTACACTGTGTTTTACTTGTGTTCTTCTTTTAACTGCATAAAAAACTTGAAATGAGACCACAGATCTGTATCTTGTGAGTCAGACAGAAATTAGAAGATGTTAATTAAGGAGTCACACATAAGTTACAACAGGTCAGCTATCTGTGAACTGAGTGGGTAGAGCTAGGAACTTGACCTTCTATTTAAAGGGTAAAACAAAACATTTCAGAGCTTTACTGAAAAGTCTCACCTAGATTCTGCTACAGTATGCTGTAAGGGAAAGGTTAGTTTGCTTTTTATTTGTTGTGTTTTGTATTACTTTATTGCCTTTTTCTGTTTTGTATGTACTGTGATTTGTTTTCTTTACACTGTGTTGTACTTGTATTCTTCATTTAGCTGCATACAAAAACTAGAAAAGAGACCATGGCTCTGTCTCTTGTTAGTCAGACAAATATTAGAAGAGGTCAGTTAAGGAGTCACACATAAGTTACAGTGGGTCAGCTAAGGTTACTCATCTGTGAACTGAGGGGGTAGAGCTAGGAACTAAACCTTCTATTTAAGGGGTAAAATAAAACATTTCAGAGCACTACTGGAAAGGCTCACCCAGATTCTGCTACAGTTTGCTGTGAGGGAAAGTTTAGTTTGTTTTTTATTTGTTATGTTTTCTATTACTTTATTGTATACTGTGATTTGTTTTCTTTACACTGTGTTTTACTTGTATTCTTCTTTTAATTGCATACTAAAAATTGAAAAGAGACCACAGCTCTGTCGCTTGTGAGTCAGACAGAAGTTAGAGGAGGTCAATTAAGGAGTCACTCATAAGTTACAACAGGTCAGCTAAGGTTAATCATTTGTGAACTGAGGTGGTGGAGCTTGGAACTTAACCTTTTTTTAAGGGGAAAATAAAAATTTCAGAGCTTTACTGGAAAGGCTCACCCAGATTCTGTTACAGTTTGATATGAGGGAAAGGTTAGTTTCCTTTTTATTTGTTGTATTTAGTATCACTTTATTGCCTTTTTCTATTTTGTATACTGAGATTTGTTTTCTTTACAATGTATTTTACTTGTATTTTTATTTTAACTACATACTAGAACTTGAAAAGCGACCACAGCTCTGTCTTTTGTGAGTCAGACAGAAATTAGAAAAGGTCAGTTAACGAGTCACACATAAGTTACAGCAGGTCAGCTAAGGATACTCATCTGTGAACTGAGGGGGTAGAGCTAGGAACTAGACCTTCTATTTAAGGGGTAAAATAAATAATTTCAGAGCGCTACTGGAAAGTCTCACCCAGATTCTGCTACAGTTTGCTGTGAGGGAAAAGATAGTTTGCTTTTTTTTGTTGTGTTATGTATTACTTTATTGCCTTTTTCAATTTTTTATACTGCATTTGTTTTATTTACACTGTGTTTTACTTGTAGTCTTCTTTTATCTGCATACTAAAACTTGAAAAGAGACCAGAGCTCTGTCTCTTGTGAGTCAGACAGAAATTAGAAGAGGTCAGTTAAGGAGTCACACTTAAGTTGCGACAGGTCAACTAACATTAATCAGCTGTAAACTGAGGAGGTGGAGCTAGGAACTAGACCTTCGATTTAACGGGTAAAATAAAACATTTCAGAGCTTTACTGAAAAGGCTCACCCAGATTCTGCTACAGTTTGCTGTGATGGAAAGGTTAGTTTTCTTTTTATTTGTTGTGTTTTGTATTACTTTATTGCCTTTTCTGTTTTGTATACTGATATTTGTTTTCTTTACACTGTGTTTTATTTGTATTCTTCTTTTAACTGCATACTAGAACTTGAAAAGTGACCACAGCTCTGTCTCTTGTGAGTCAGACAGAAATTAGAAGAGGTCAGTTAAGGAGTCACACATACGTTACAACGGGTCAGCTAACATTACTCATCTGTGAACTGAGGTGGCACAGCTAGGAACTAAATCTTCTATTGAAGGGGTAAAATAAAACATTTCAGAGAACTACTGGAAAGGCTCACTTGGAAAGGCTCACCCAGGTTATGTTACAGTTTGCTGTGAGGGAAAGGTTAGTTTGCATTTTAATTGTTGTGTTTTGTATTACTTTATTGCCTTTTTCTATTTTGTATACTGTGATTTGTTTTCTTTGCACTGTGTTTTACTTGTATTTTTCATTTTACTACATACAAAAAACTGAAAAGAGGCCACAGCTCTGTCTCGTGTGAGACAGACAGAAATTAGAAGAGGTCAGTTAAGGAGTCACACATAAGTTACAGGAGGTCAGCTAAGGTTACTCATCTGTGAACTGAGGGGGTAGAGCTAGGAACTAAACCTTCTATTTAAGGGGTAAAATAAAACATTTCAGAGTGCTACTGGAAACGCTCACCCAGATTCTGCTGCAATTTGTTGTCAGGGAAAAAATAGTTTGCTTTTTATCTGTAGTGTTTTGTATTACTTTATTGCCTTTTTCAGCTTTGTATACTGCAATTTGTTTTCTTTACACTGTGTTTTACTTGTATTCTTCTTTTAATTGCATACTAAAACTTGAAATGAAACCACAGCTTTGTCTCTTGTGAGTCAGACAGAAATTAAAAGAGGTCAGTTAAGGAGTTACGCTTAAGTTATGACAGGTCAGCTAAGGTAAATCATCTCTGAACTAACGTGGTGGAACTAGGAACTAAACCTTCTATTTAAGGGGTAAAATAAAACATTTCAGAGCTTTACTGGAAAGCACCCCCCAAATTCTGCTGTAGTTTGCTTTGAGGGAAAGGTTAGTTTGCTTTTTATTTGTTGTGTTTTGTATTACTTTATTGCCTTTTCCTATTTTGTATACTGTGATTTGTTTTATTTACACTGTGTTTTACTTGTATTCTTCTGATTGCATACCATACTTGAAAAGAGATCACAGCTCTGTCTTTTATGAGTCAGACAAAAATGAGAAGAGGTCAATTAAGGAGTCACACATAAGTTACAACAGGTCCACTAAGGTTAATCATCTGTGAACTGAGGAGTTGAGCTAATAACTAGACCTTCTATTTAAGGGGTAAAATAAGAAATTTCAGAGCTCTACTGGAGAGTCTCACCTAGATTCTGCTACAGTTTGCTGTGAGGGAAAGTTTAGTTTACTTTTTATTTGTTGTGTTTTGTTTTACTTTATTGCCTTTTTCTATTTTGTATACTGTGAATTTTCTTTACACTGTGTTTTACTTCTATTTTTCTTTTAACTGCATACAAAAACTTGAAAAGAGGCCACCGCTCTGTCTCATGTGAGTCAAACAAAAATTTTGTATACTTTGATTTGTTTTCATTACACTGTGTTTTACTTGTATTCTTTTTTTGATTGCATACCATACTTGAAAAGAGACCACAGCTCTGTCTTTTATGAGTCAGACAAAAATTAGAAGAGGTCAATTAAGGAGTCACACATAAGTTACAACAGGTCAGCTAAGGTTAATCATCTGTGAACTGAGTAAATTGAGCTAGGAACTTGACCTTCTATTTAAGGGTTAAAATAAAACATTTCAGAGCTTTACTGAAAAGTCTCACCTAGATTCTGCTACAGTTTGCAGTGAGGGAAAGATTAGTTTTCTTTTTATTTGTTGTGTTTTGTAATACGTTATTGCCTTTTTCTATTTTGTATACTGTGATTTGTTTTCTTTACACTGTGTTTTACTTGTATTTTTCTTTTAACTACATACAAAACTTAAGAGGCCACCGCTCTGTCTCATGTGAGTCAAACAAAAATTAGAAGAGGTCAATTAAGGAGTCACACATAAGTTACAATAGGTGAGCTAAGGTTAATCATCTGTGAACTGAGGTGGTGGAGCTTGGAACTTAACCTTCTTTTTAAGGGAAAAATAAAACATTTCAGAGCTTTACTGGAAAGGCTCACCCAGATTCCTCAACAGTTTGCTGGGAGGGAAAGATTAGTTTGCTTTTTATTTGTTTTGTTTTGCATTACTTTATTGCTTTTTTTCTATTTTTAATACCAAGATGTGTTTTCTTTACACTGTGTTTTACTTGTATTCTTCTTTTAACTGCATACTAAAACTTGAAAAGTGACCACAGCTCTGTCTCTTGTGAGTCAGACAGAAATTAGAATGGGACAGTTAAGGAGTCACACATAATTTACAACAGCTCAGCTAACATTAATCATTTGTGAATTAAGAGCGTGGAGCTTGGAACTTAACCTTCAATTTAAGGGTTAAAATAATAGAGTTCAGAGCTTTACTTTAAAGGCTCACCCAGATTATGCTACAGTTTGAAGTGAGGGAAGGGTTAGTTTGCTTTTTATTTGTTGTTTTTTTGTATTACTTTATTGCCTTTTTCTATTTTGTATACTGTGATTTGTTTTCTTTACATTGTGCTTTACTTGTATTATTTTAACTGCATACAAAAACTTGAAAAGAGGACACAGCTCTGTCTCTTGTGAGTCAGACAGAAATTAAAAGAGGTCAGTTAAGGAGTCAAACAAAAGCTAAAACAGATCAACTAAGGTTAATCATCTTTGAACTGAGGCGGTGGACCTAGGAACTAGACCTTTTATTTAAGGGGTAAAATAAAACATTTCAGAGCACTACTGGAAAGGCTCACCCATATTCTGCTACAGTTTGATGTGAGGGAAAAGGTAGTTTGCTTTTTGTTTGTTGTGTTTTGTATTACTTTATTGCCTTTTTCAATTTTGTATACTGCATTTGTTTTCTTTACACTGTGTTTTACTTGTATTCTTCTTTTTAACTGCATACTAAAACTTGAAAAGAGACCACAGTTCTGTCTGTTGTGAGTCAGACAGAAATAAGAACAGGTCAATTAAGGAGTCACACTTAAGTTACGGCAGGTCAACTAACATTAATCAGCTGTGAACTGAGGAGGTGGAGCTAGGAAATAGACCTTCAATTTAAGGGGTAAAATAAAACATTTCAGAGCTTTACTGGAAAGGCTCACCAAGATTCTGCTACAGTTTGCTGTGAGGGAAAGGTTAGTTTGCTTTTAATTTGTCGTGTTTTGTATTACTTTATTGCCTTTTTTTTATTTTGTATACTGTGATTTGTTTTCCTTTCACTGTGTTTTTCTTGTATCCTTCTTCTAAATGCATACTAAAACTTGAAAAGGCTCTGTCTCTTGTGAGTCAGACAGAAATTAGAATAGGTCAGTTAAGGAGTCACACATAAGTCACAACAGGTCCGGTAAGGTTAATCATCTATGAACTGAGGGGTGGAGCTAGGAAATAAATCTTCTGTTTAAGGGGTAAAACAAAACATTTCAGAGCTTTACTGGAAGGCTCTCCCAAATTTTGCTACACTTTGCTTTGAGGGAAAGGTTAGTTAGCTTTTTATTTGTTGTGTTTTGTATTACTTTATTCCTTTTTCTATTTTGTATACTGTGATTTGTTTTCTTTACACTGTGTTTTACTTGTGTTCTTCTTTTAACTGCATAAAAAACTTGAAATGAGACCACAGATCTGTATCTTGTGAGTCAGACAGAAATTAGAAGATGTTAATTAAGGAGTCACACATAAGTTACAACAGGTCTCACCTAGATTCTGCTACAGTTTGCTGTAAGGGAAAGGTTAGTTTGCTTTTTATTTGTTGTGTTTTGTATTACTTTATTGCCTTTTTCTGTTTTGTATGTACTGTGATTTGTTTTCTTTACACTGTGTTGTACTTGTATTCTTCTTTTAGCTGCATACAAAAACTTGAAAAGAGACCACGGCTCTGTCTCTTGTTAGTCAGACAAATATTAGAAGAGGTCAGTTAAGGAGTCACACATAAGTTACAGTGGGTCAGCTAAGGTTACTCATCTGTGAACTGAGGGGGTAGAGGTAGGAACCAAACTTTCTGTTTAAGGAGTAAAATAAAACATTTCAGAGCACTACTGGAAAGGCTCACCCAGATTCTGCTACAGTTTGCTGTGAGGGAAAGTTTAGTTTGTTTTTTATTTGTTATGTTTTCTATTACTTTACTGTATAATGTGATTTGTTTTCTTTACACTGTGTTTTACTTGTATTCTTCTTTTAACTGCATACTAAAAATTGAAACAAGACCACAGCTCTGTCTCTTGTGAGTCAGACAGAAATGAAAAGAGATCAGTTAAGGAGTCACACATAAGTTACAATGGGTCAGCTAAGGTTACTCATCTGTTAACAGAGAGGTAGGGCTAGGAACTAAACATTCTATTTAAGGAGTAATATAAAACATTTCAGAGCGCTACTAGAAAGGCTCACCCAGATGTTGCTACAGTTTGCTGTGAGGGAAAGGTTAGTTTGATTTTTATTTATTATCTTTTGTATTACTTTATTTCCTTTTTCTATTTTATATACTGTGTTTGTTTTCTTTACACTGTATTTTACTTGTATTTTTCTTTTAACTGCATACAAAAACTTGAAAAGAGGCCACAGCTCTGTCTCTTGTGAGTCAGACAGAAATTAGAAGAGGTCAATTAAGGAGTCACTCATAAGTTACAACAGGTCAGCTAAGGTTAATCATTTGTGAACTGAGGTGGTGGAGCTTGGAACTTAACCTTTTTTTAAGGGGAAAATAAAAATTTCAGAGCTTTACTGGAAAGGCTCACCCAGATTCTGCTACAGTTTGCTGTGAGGGAAAGTTTAGTTTGTTTTTTATTTGTTATGTTTTCTATTACTTTATTGTATACTGTGATTTGTTTTCTTTACACTGTGTTTTACTTGTATTCTTCTTTTAATTGCATACTAAAAATTGAAAAGAGGCCTCAGCTCTGTCGCTTGTGAGTCAGACAGAAGTTAGAGGAGGTCAATTAAGGAGTCACTCATAAGTTACAACAGGTCAGCTAAGGTTAATCATTTGTGAACTGAGGTAGTAGAGCTTGGAACTTAACCTTTTTTTTAAGGGGAAAATAACAATTTCAGAGCTTTACTGGAAAGGCTCACCCAGATTCTGTTACAGTTTGATATGAGGGAAAGGTTAGTTTCCTTTTTATTTGTTGTATTTAGTATCACTTTATTGCCTTTTTCTATTTTGTATACTGAGATTTGTTTTCTTTACAATGTATTTTACTTGTATTTTTATTTTAACTACATACTAGAACTTGAAAAGCGACCACAGCTCTGTCTTTTGTGAGTCAGACAGAAATTAGAAAAGGTCAGTTAAGGAGTCACACATAAGTTACAGCAGGTCAGCTAAGGTTACTCATCTGTGAACTGAGGGGGTAGAGCTAGGAACTAGACCTTCTATTTAAGGGGTAAAATAAATAATTTCAGAGTGCTACTGGAAAGGCTCACCCAGATTCTGCTACAGTTTGCTGTGAGGGAAAAATAGTTTGCATTTTTTGTTGTGTTATGTATTACTGTATTGCCTTTTTCAATTTTTTATACTGCATTTGTTTTATTTACACTGTGTTTTACTTGTAGTCTTCTTTTATCTGCATACTAAAACTTGAAAAGAGACCAGAGCTCTGTCTCTTGTGAGTCAGACAGAAATTAGAAAAGGCCAGTTAAGGAGTCACACTTAAGTTGCGACAGGTCAACTAACATTAATCAGCTGTAAACTGAGGAGGTGGAGCTAGGAACTAGACATTCGATTTAATGGGTAAAATAAAACATTTCAGAGCTTTACTGAAAAGGCTCACCAAGATTATGCTACAGATTGCTGTGAGGGAAGGGTTAGTTTGCTTTTAATTTGTTGTGATTTGTATTACTTTATTGCCTTTTTCTATTTTGTATACTGTGATTTGTTTCCCTTACACTGTGTTTTTCTTGTATCCTTCTTCCAAATGTATACTAAAACTTGAAAAGACACCACGGCTCTGTCTCTTGTGAGTCAGACCGAAATTAGAAGAGGTCAGTTAAGGAGTCACACATAAGTTACAACAGGTCAGGTTAGGTTAATCATCTGTGAACTGAGGGGTGGAGCTAGGAAATAAACCTTCTATTTAAAGGGTAAAACAAAACATTTCAGAACTTTACTGGAAGGCTCTCCCAAATTTTGCTACAGTTTGCTTTGAGGGAAAGGTTAGTTGACTTTTTATTTGATGTGTTTTGTATTGCTTTATTGCCTTTTTCTATTTTGTATACTGTGATTTGTTTTCTTTACACTGTGTTTTACTTGTATTTTTCTTTTAATTGCTTACCAAACTTGAAAGGAGACCACAGCTCTGTCTCATATAAGTCAGACAGAAATTAGAAGAGGTCAATTAAAGAGTTACACATAAGTTACAACAGGCCAGTTAGGTTAATCATCTGTGAACTGAGTGCTGGAGCTAGGAACTAGACCTTCTGTTTAATTGGTAAAATAAAAGATTTCAGAGCTTTACTGGAATGTCTCACCTAGATTATGCTACAGTTTGCTGTGAGGGAAAGGTTAGTTTGCTTTTTATTTGCTGTGTTTTGTATTACTTTATTGCCTTTTTCTATTTTGTATACTGTGATTTGTTTTCTTTACATTGTGCTTTACTTGTATTGCTTTTTAACTGCATACAAAAACTTGAAAAGAGGCCTCAATTTTGTAACTTGTGAGTCAGAAAGGAATTAGAAGAGGTCAATTAAGGAGTCACTCATAAGTCAAAAAAGGTCAGATAAGGTTAGTCATTTGTGAACTGAGGGGGTGGAGCTTGGAACTTAACCTTTTTAAGGAGCAAAATAAAACATTTCTGAGCTTTACTTTAAAGTCTCACCAAGATTCTGTTATAGTTTGCTGAGAGAAGAGGTTAGGTTCCTTTTTATTTGTTGTGTTTTGTATTACTTTATTGCTTTTTTCTATTTTGTATACTGTAATTTGTTTTCTTTACTCTGTCTTTTACTTGTATTTTTTTTAACTGCATAAAAAAACATGAAAAGTGACCACAGCTCTGTCTCTTGTGAGTCAGACAGAAATTAGAAGAGGCCAGTTAAGCAATCACCCATAAGTTACAGCAGGTCAGCTAAGGTTAATCATTTGTGAACTTAGAGGGTGGAGCTTGGAACTTAACCTTCTTTTTAAGGGGAAAAATAAAACATTTTAGAGATTTACAGGAAAGGCTCACCCAGAGGAGGAATGACCAGCTGCTGTCCCTGTAGGCAGACATATGTCTGCCCAGTATGCCCCTGTTTTGGCTAAGAGACAATGCATAGCACATTCACTGGCCACCTAGGAACATAGACACTTTATCCAGCCCACATACATATAGTGAAATCTGATGTCAGGCAACTCAAACAACCTTGGCTATGTACTGCTTGCATCAGAGTCACCCCTGAACTGAAAGTGTGTCAACTGCTGAATTTGCAAGGTAAGCCATGAACCTAGAGTGCATACTTAAATAATATGATCACATATCCTTGTATTTCTTTGACTAGTCCAGTAAGCAAGTTAATAGTGATGATCTGTACAGATGTGTCCTCAAAATGTCACAACAGACATATTCATGCTAGTAATGTGTGTGCAGTTATAATCAGTAGCTATCAGCCATGAAATATACAAGCAGTCATACCTCTGCAGAGAAATGTGCAATGCATGGTCTCAATTATGAACCATAACTTTGTGTCTAGCAAGTCTTGCAAGACAGAAGTTAGAAAGTTAGGGTACATCACTACAGTTTCTGACTTCAGAAAGGCTTGTTTATAACATAACATTAACTTGTTGTTCACCCACCCACCAAAAATGGAGTGAACACATGATCCTGGCATAAAGGTAGCTCAGCTTGGGTACCCCCAAATGGGTTTGTTCCTCAGTTAATAACCTCTCATATTATATGACAGATATATACAGTTGTGTAACACATTGCAGGTGTTAGGTAACTGCTGAATGACCAAGACACACAGAAAAGTAGGAAAGAGCTGTATATTTGTTGTTTGAATAGGATCTGCCATTGCAACAACTATAATACATAGAATGAAATCCATAAATGACAGCCTTTGATTTAATAGCAGTATACATTGTTATGAAGTGGGTTGTCTGAAGAGTGCTCCCACTTATGCTGTCAAGTTGGCAAAGAGGACTAAGGCATCAATCCAGTGTTTTGAAGCTGTATTGCTTTGAAGGTACTTATGTAAGTAGACATGTGGGAGGTGTACTAGCATTTCCTATTCTTAACCGTGATTTCTTATTATGTATACCTTACTTGTAATTATGTTCTCCTTTATCATATTTTAAGTTCACATTTTCGCTGTGTGTGCATAACAGTTTTCTAGAGGCTTAGCTGGTTTGCACAAAGTACAGCATTGCAAAACAGGGCAAACAAAATTTACTTTAAGACAGACTGCCACCAGCTGAAAATGGATGCATTCAATTACTGCATTAAGCCATCCAGAAAACCTGGTAGGGAGTACAGATGAACTGGAACATACTAGAAGGTATATATCTTACACTAACCTGACTTTCACGTGTTAACAACACTGCTCGCATTTGTGCATTGCTTAACTATGCACTAGCAGATCTATAGTGAATGCATGCACACACAGGCAATTATTCAGCAAAGCTTCTAATTCTTACATTGTTTGTCTCTTTCTCTGTGTGTGTCTCTCTCTCTCCCTCTATGTATATATAAATTTATGTATGTATATGTGGATATGTATGTAACATATACATTGGTTGATAAACAACTGCATGTGGAATCATTACAAAATAAGGGAACAGTATTAATATATGTCAAAGTAACAATCCAATAATTTGGGTACACGCTACTAAGAACCATAACCATCACTATAACCTTAAGGTTTCCTTATTTTTCAGATATATATAAACCACAAAGACAAATTCATGTTTCAAATGGTGTGTGCTCACTCATGGACAGGACCAGTAAGTGGTGCTCACAGACTTGCGCTTCAAAAATCAAACTGACAAATATGCTTAATAAGGGTACTTGTGTGGTACTGAGCTAGGCTTCTACACAGGGTCTATATCATATGTTCGAAGTTTTATAATTTTGAACATTAAAATATCGAATTTAAATGTTCGAAGTTGTAAAACTTCGAACATATGCAAAAGAAAAAACAAAAACTAACAGCTGTAGGCAGGGGGGAAAGCCCCCCTGCACCTCCCCCTGCTCTTTAAATATACCAACTCCATGACCGCAGTCAGGTAAGTTCCATTTGTTTTTTTTTATTATATGTTCGATGTTTGAAACTTCGAACATATAAATTTGATTATTTAATATTCAAAGTTTTCACAATTCGAACATATAATATAGACCCTCTACACAACCTATTGGTATTATCCTTCAGGACTCAGATGACATGAAGAACCATGTGTTGTTGCAGGCACAACAAGCTGCATTATCACATGGGCTGCTGACTGCATCCACTAAAAGTGTGCCTGAAGCCATGTGCAACATTACCACATGGGCTGCTGATTGCATCCACTAGAAGTGTGCCTGAAGCCATATGCAGCATTATCACATGGGCTGCTGATTGCATCCACTACAAGTGTGCCTGAAGCCATGTGCTGCATTATCACATGGGCTGCTGACTGCATCCACTACAAGTGTGTCTGCAACCATATAGATGTCAGATGTGTGGTGTGGTGCTTTGCTTTAAGTGTTCTGCTCTGTAGTTTGTATGCTTAGGTAGGTAGGGGTTCTATTCTCAGAACTGGCACCTGGCTGTGTGTGTATTAGGCAGAATAGATGTGGTATCCTCCAGGTTCTGCTCACTGGCAACTGGCATTGATTGCACATGTTTTGCTACTTGCACATGCCGACAATGCAGTACATGCAGGACTTTCAACCGCTTCTCTCTAGCATGGCCTGCTGATATATCCACTACAAGTTTGCCTGCAGCCATGTAGATGTCAGACTTGTGCCATGGTGCTCTGCATTAAGTTCTCTGCTCTCCTGTGTGTGCTTAGAGTGGTAGGGGGTTGATTCTTGCTGTTAGCAACTGACTGTGTATGTGGGTATTTAACATAGTGGATGTGTGTTACTCACAGATACCGGTACACTGGCATGGTTTTGCAAACTTTTGCAACATGCACAAGCAGTCATTAAATACTGCCCTCCAATCTCATATTTAAAGACTGAAGCCACTGTTACTGTACCCAGAATGCTATGCACTACATCAAAGTGATTTATTATGCCTTTCTCTGTTCTATGAACACAATGTGCAGAAAATAGTGAGCAAAATAATGTTCTATGACAGTACAGTCACCTGACAAAAGGTCATCATTGTAGGCTGATTTATATAGGATATGCTGGATAGACACATACATTTGCTATAGGTTTCCACTCCTGTTGGATGGGCTTAAGCTGCATGTCAATCACAGCATCTCCATGACATTGTGAAACTACAGCTTGGATGATGTACAGTGACACTGTTCATCCCTAACCTGGATTGCTCCTGCTTCTCACCTAGACATGGGTAGTCCTTGTTAGAGAAGTATTGGCCATACATGATATATTTCTTTAGCTATTAGCTGTCTGTTTCATGGCTAGTCCTATAAACACCACAATAGTAAATGCTAATAGCCTAGTAACATCCTA
This sequence comes from Protopterus annectens, assembly GCF_019279795.1. NCBI lineage: Eukaryota > Metazoa > Chordata > Ceratodontiformes > Protopteridae > Protopterus > Protopterus annectens. The sequence goes on from NC_056745.1 coordinate 1,507,862,332, forward strand.
TGTACCTACACACCTATGTTGCAGTACTAGGCTGAAATACCATTATGCAGTATGATTGTTTTAATGACAGTTGAAGTCTGTTCTGAACTACAGTCCTGAGACCTGCATCTCATGCTGTGAGTGTCGATGTGCACCATAACTGTGTCATAGAAAACAATACAGAGATCACTACATTCACAACACTTACAAGTGCATCCGCTGTACAGCAGAGAAATAATGATACCATCATCCGTATAACTGGCTGTGTACAATATCAGTGAGATGTGCTAAAAGGCATTCAATACCACACATGCAGATCTACTATTAAATCATGCATATTATCACCGTCTGCCACAGAAACATACCCTTAATATCCCAGAATCCAAAAACTTGGATATAGCACAGTTATCATCGCTTGCACAGGATATTGTGGAGGGTGGTGGGTTTGCAGGAGGCCTAGTCTGACACATAAGGTGCATGAGTGTATGTAAGTCAGAAAAGGAATTTGAAAAGATGGAACATGTCTATAGTGTGTGTGTGTGTGTGTGTGTGTGTGTGTGTGTGTGTGTGTGTGTGTGTGTGTGTGTGTGTGTGTGTGTGTATGTGTGTGTGTGTGTGTGTGTGTGTGTGTGTAGGTGGCCTCAATGTGACATTGTTGTGTAAGTGTGTGTGCATGAACACAGCCAAGCTCAGTTCTAGCTCTTCATTTCTGTGTGTTGGAGAGCTGTGAGACGTGCATAGTAGAGTTGACAGCTCATCATTGCCACCCCGGACCACAAGAACTGGTTCTTCCAGGAGTTGCACTAGCACCTCCATGCCCAGGGTCAGATGCAGGGCTACTAACTGATGGTGACCGAGTTCTGCTGGACAGGCTTCCTCCATAGGAATGGCCAGGGCCAAAACCCCATGGCCTGATACATCTAGGTGTGGGCAGCATACTCTCTGATGGTGCAGTGGAAGTAACATCACTACAGGAGCATGATCGGGCATAGCCACGTGGGCTGATAGGAGATGTAGTTGCTGACTGGCACCCACAAGGCTGATGCCCTCTTCCATCTGATGTTCTCGCACAGACAATAAGCTTTCCATGAAGGCTATTTCACACTCCCTCACAGAGACACTCCACTCCATTGGGTCATTCATCTGCTGCAGGGAATCAACAACTTGGTGGAGATAGTCATGGATGTCTAACTGTGCCCTGAGGATCCATCTGGTGTTCCCTTCAGAATGTGCATGAGCTTACATGATGGACCTTAACATACATTAGGTTACACGTGAAGAGACACCTGCACCAGACAGAGGGAAAACAGTAAGCCTCCTCCATGCCTTTCTCTCACTACTCCTGCATGGCACATCAGCAACACTTTGGCTATGGCCAGACTCAGCAGGGACTGAAGCCACAATAACCACACTTCCCTGGTCAATCTCCTCACCCTCCATCTGTCCAATATCTTTGACCTCAGTGGACTGGGAATGCATAGGCATACTGGCTGTGGTCGGGGAATATGTAGGGGCACTGTATTTCACCCTTTGTGTCAGATTCAGTCCCTGCAACCCCCAGCTGCCAGCTGTGCCTTACTTTGGCCACCATCATCGTTGGAGTCTGATGAGATCCTGACATCAGGTGACACAGGTGCCACATCACCACACCCATGATCACCTGTGAAACAAGGGATACTTACAAGAATATACCAATACCTGTACTACTATGCTGCATTACCTAATCAGTATATCAAAATGATTAGAGTATTAAAGACAGTGCAAGCACACATACGATACCCATCTTTGGGAACATTATCTGAGTCCTATCTATTTAAGTATACTACAGACATGAAGGTGCTATGCTTACCATTTACAGGAGACCTCTGTCTGGGAATTCCTGACATTCCTAAAAATAGAGATGAAAAAGGCAATGGCAACATCATCACATTCACCGTAACTGGGTGGTTAACACAGTCCCCCATCTGCATTAGAAATAAGTACACTTCCATCATGAATTTAGGTGTCGATTTCAATATCCAGTTATAACTGTGTCTGTCCTACCTTCCCCCACCCAAATCTCTATTAACACAGGCATAACACTTACGGTCAGACTTTTAGAATGCAACAGTTGTAGGCTGAACAGTTAACAGTCCATACCTGGAAGTTCTTCTTGGGAGGCAGGAGTGGCACCCATGTCCAGAACATATTGTGATAGTGTTGATAGTGAGCTGTCCTGGGTAGCTATGTTTGCCAGGAATTCCTCAGTGCCAGTAAGGGGATATATTGCAACAGACTCTCCACCACTTACCTGCTTGTTATGCGCCACTGCAGTTGCTCTCCTACATGCAGTGGTTAGCATGTAGGTGGCTCTGTGCCACACCTGCTCATAGGTGTGGCAGTCCTTTCCAGCCACATTGATACTATCCACCAGCTCATTCCACAGAGCTGTTTTCTGAGACATATTTGCATATCTACTGCTCAGAATAACTGCAGAGTGTTGATGGAGAGCCTCAATTATTAAATGGTTCTGTGCATTAGAGAAGGGCAGCTTTCTTCTTACAGACATAATACTGTAAAACACAAAAAAGAAAAAAATACATATGAGTATGACATAAGTAGAACATAGCTGTTTACATATACAGCATTAAACACAGGCTTTTGGTACCCCTCCTCAAAAACTTGTGTGGATCAGCATATGTGCAGAATGATATTAGTGTGAAATACAAAACATGGATATTGTCCAGGACTAGATACCCCTGCTTGTGTCCTAGAAATCTCTGCAATGCTTAGCCACCCATTTTCACAGCTCATCATAGTGTGTGCCATAGCAATAACTCTTCATTATATATCACAGACTACAGAAACATTGTGGTAACAAAACAAGTTGGAAATGCAAGTGTTAGCAAAGTGCCTTTTCATGACCCATGTGTACAAATGTAGCACACAACAGTCTCTTTTGAGGTACTCACATTCCTGTGCACCTCTGACAGGGCTTGCTAAACAAGGTCCGCTCTCTATTACACTTCTATTTACTGAATGCATATCACAGTGTTAAAGCTTCACAGCAAATAAGATGTTCTTAACAACATTCCTGCATATGTATTCTGTAGTTACCATAATTGAAAATATCTGGTTAGGTGAATGAATCCATTCTTGACTAATGTGGAATAATGAAGCTTGCTCACAGTTTCCAAAGCCAATAACTGTGTGCAGCTTGGCAGGTACACAGTTGCCTTTCTGTAGTGGAGAACATTACTAATGTTTTGCATATGTGTTAGCCTGTGCTTCAGAGATGATAACTGCAGTATAAGCACCTGAACTGAGTGCTAATCAACCAATTTTCTGGAGCAAGTACACATGGTACAAAGCAGAAAGGTAGTGTCCATTCTGCTTGTTTGCTTGGAGATCAAACCTAATGGAGTAAATACACAAACTGTAGAGAGACTGAGTGTTACTCCACCCTGCTGCTTTATTACCTTGGCCTTGCTACAGGGTGAAGCCACTGCTGCTACTTCTGATGGAAATAGGCACAGAAGGAGTACACTTTGTAGGTCAGGGAAGCAGTCGTTGTAGGTCAGGGACACAGTCTTTGTAGGCCAGGAACACAGTACAGGTACTGTGCATTCTCTGTCAAGCTGGATTCCAGACCAGAGCTCAATGCAGGAAAACCCATCCTGGTGAAACATAAGGTAAGTGATGAACCTAGTGTCTTAGGTAAAGGTATGTTTCCCAAACTAATGTGTGACTAAGTTGATATGCCATAAGCTTCAGCATCCAGGACTTTCAAAAACCACATAAATGTTGTGGTCCAGCATGCAATGGAACAAAACTATTTGACAGTGATATTTATGTAGATAGCAATAAGTAAGCCACTGCTGTAACATGTAGCACAGGAATCTGCAGATATAAGCAGCATTCATCACAGTACCATACACATGACAACAACAGCTTGCAAAGAGGGTAACATCAACATCTACCATTAATTGAAACACTGCATAAGGTTCAATGTTATTAAAGGTATCATACTGAACATGTGTGCAGGCAACCCCTGCCGTTTGACACAGCTCCTATATATCCCACAGAGTCAAGCTGACCAAGATGTGCGATATGGGATATCTCCTACAGGGGCATTTATGGGTGGCTGAATGCTCTGTACATCAGTCATCAATGATGAAATGCTTCAGAAGTACACACACACACACACACACACACACACACGCACACACACGCACACACACACACACACACACACACACACACACACACACACACACACACACACACACACACACACACACACACACACACACACACACCGCAATAATTAGGTTTATGCTTCAACCTTTACTGTTAAGATGCATGTTATAATCCTGCTGGTAGCACTGTTCTCCTGCGCAATGCTATGTAATCCACAAGCATGTGATCAAATGCTCTTTATATGTGCCATGCTCACACAGATTGCCATAGGCATAGGTCAAGATGTCTGACATATAGGGTGCTGCTACGACAGGGTGGCTTGTCCAGTTCTGTGGATTGTGTGGATATGTCAGGATAGGGATATCATTTGTTTCAGGGGGATTAGAGGGAGGAGTGTTGAGTTGTATGCTTGCCTAGGCCACCTGTTGAGGTACAACTGCTCATGCATGACAGACAACATAATGTGGAAACAGCTGCAGCAGGAACGGCTCAGGGAAAGGACACTGATTACCCACAGAAAGCTAAGCACAGCCACAGAGCAATGGGTTTTCGGAGGGGGAACCACCAGCTGATTTTTTTGTAGACAGATATAGGGATGCTCACTTTGTCCTTGCATTGGCTAGGAGATAGTCTACAGTACACTGACTGTCCACATCATGCCATAGAACCTTTCTCCCACATTACCATCTGTGTATACCATTCAAGCAAGAGTCATAACAGGGTGTATTATCACCATGTGCAGTATTTACTAGTATACGGCATATAATAGGTGTGCACATAATATGTCAGGCTGTGCATTCAGTGTCATCTGTGTCTGAGCTGTATGTGTTATGTTCAATGATTCGGAACTTTGTCTGCGATGAAACATTTATGACACAAGCCCTTTTATCTGAAGGTACATTGTAGTAAGATTTGTAATTCACTGCAATGTTTGCATGTGTCCTGTGTTTTAACATGTTCTGATGGTGATGGTCTATATTGTTTTAATTTCTGTCAACTACCTTTGCCATACCTCTCAACTGTACAGATTTTCGCAGAATGCCTAGATATTTGCATCTTATCTTTGGACTGTTTCTCATAAAATTGTGGTTTTCTGGCAATTCTTTGACAAATCATTAAGGGTGGAAGTCAGAAAATAATGACAGTTATGTGAGTTTCAGACTTCTTACCCTTACAAAAAAGTCATGGTAATGCAAAACCTGTTGTTCAATCTACTTAATAAGTTTCTAAGAGCAGTATTTAAGAAGTGTCCCTATTTCTGGGCCTTAGTCCCCTTATTATTTATAGCTTTGTCCAGATTTTATGCTCTAAAAGGTTGAGCGGTATGATGTCAGTCTGATTTCCATTGCTTTCTCCCAGCAATTTGCTGAACTGCTCATTCTGGATTCTTGTAACACACACAAATTCAAACAATATGATGCATGCTATCATTGTGAATCTGTGACACCATGCTATCATTGTGAATCTGTGGCACCAGCTAATAAGGGTGGCAAAAGCCAGGGTACCTTTTTGGCTGGGCTTGTATAGACCCCGGGCCAATAGCCTAGTACCTACCTATGAACCTATGAACTATAGTGTACATGGTCCAGGGTTCTAGTAGAGGTGTTTTACTGTGCTGACATTGCAATAAATATCATTTAAGTGCAACATACACAGGTGTTATTTTAACTCTTCCACTGGCAACAGTTGTAAGTGTATATGTAACACAGCTATGGCCCATGATTGCATTGCAGTCTATTCCATGCATTTATGTTCTTCATCTTCTCATCACATTCACACTCAGGTGTAACAGTTGAGGTTATCACTGATATGATAATGATATGCAAGATGGCTGACAGACTATTATGTTTATAATTTATGTGCCTTTTTGTAAATGAATGTACATATTGCTTACTATTGTACAAATACGCTATCTATGTTTGTTCAATGGTAAGCACTGCACACCAGTGGCACGAATGCAACTACAAGCAGTTGTGCTACAAAATCACTTATCTAACTCTGTTATTAAACTGGGAGACTCAAACTATGATTGCATGAACATAGAACACATCTTAACCATAGTCATGCTGTTATTTTATGCACAACCCACACATACATACATAGGTAAACCACTGCAACATATTTATTCTGTCTGACCTCATATATACACATATTTACATCACTTTCCCTATGGCAGGTGCTAGACTTGCAAAACATAATGTTATTTGGAAAAGGGTATAACAGTATGGAAAATACTGATCTTAAACTCGGCACCATGTGTACAGTGGACAAACACTTATTATATTTTTACACAGGAGTGCTTAGGAAAACAATTTTCTTGTGTATGCTACACTTCATTTGTGTATTCTGCTATATCATATAAGTAAACATGAAGTTGGCACAACCTACAGTAGAACCTCATACTTTTTGCACTCAAGACCAACACTTAGCACCTGTTGCCCAAATATTAGTTACATGTTAAGCCCTACACTAGAATTTCTAGTTAACTTCACATTGTTAACCAAGTGCAGCATTGCTTAGTGTGTTTGCACAATGCTTAAATGTATTAATTAATTGCATCCGGTTTCTATTTTTAGCTGTCTGGGACATCTGCTATGTGAGAGGTCCACCTGCATGAGGTGAACATGATTTACCCTGTTAAATGGGAATAATTAAAAAAAAAGGCAAAAGAAGTAAAAGCAGACCATCAGGACATGGTGGGGGATAAAGACACAAACATAGGGGTACTTGTAAATATTGCTCTTACAAACTTAAAATGTTGATAGAATAACAACTTTTGCATTATTGTGAAATTTCTGATGGATATGAAGTCTGAGATACAAATGTCTGACATTATTTCCTGACAACAGTCCTCAATGATTTGCCAGTCATTTGTCAGCAAACTACAATTTTATGGGACATGGAGCAAAGATATAAGTGTAACATCTGGACATTCTGTGAACATCTGGGTAGTTGAGAGCTATGATCTGATGACTATTGAGCATTGCGGTGCGATGCATACCATCTTAGCTCTGGTATACACGGAGTCAGTCTCCATGTTGCTTACCAAGGGTTCGTGGCGATCGGCATGACTACTGATGACTACTGAGCCTTGCTGTGCAATGCATACCATCTTAGCTGTGGTGTACACGGAGTCAGTCTCCATGTTGCTTACCAAGGTTTCGTGGTGATCGGCATGACTACTGATGACTACTGAGCCTTGCGCTGTGATGCATACCATCTTAGCTGTGGTGTACACGGAGTCAGTCTCCATGTTGCTTACCAAGGTTTCGTGGTGATCGGCATGACTACTGATGACTACTGAGCCTTGCGCTGCGATGCATACCATCTTAGCTCTGGTGTACACGGAGTCAGTCTCCATGTTGCTTACCAAAGTTTCATGGTGATCGGCATGACTACTGATGACTACTGAGCCTTGCGGTGCGATGCATACCATCTTAGCTCTGGTGTACATGGAGTCAGTCTCCATGTTGCTTACCAAGGTTTTGTGGCGATCGGCATGACTACTGATGACTACTGAGGCTTGCGGTGCGATGCATACCATCTTAGCTCTGGTGTACACGGAGTCAGTCTCCATGTTGCTTACCAAGGTTTTGTGGCAGGCATGACATATATGAGCCACAAAACCTCACTTAGGTGCACCGCACACCATTAATATGTATGGTACTCTGCAGAGAACAGATTGTGGCCATATAGATGGATACATTCAGTGTAGGCTCCACATGGAGCCTACCCAGACTTTGTTGAATCCTGGGGAATGTCCTGAATCTTAACTTTTGTAAAATTTTGTTAAACCTACATTATATCAATGTGCTCCAGCTACCACATACTGTCAGAACTTTTCTTTATTCATATGTTACCTTTCATAAAACATCAGGCAATTGTAACCGTGTTGCTTGATTGCTGAGCTGTTTAGAAAAAGATGAAAACTCCATATGAAAATTATACTGGGTATTTCTCTAGATGTCTTGGACTGCAGTCAGGAATTACTAGCTGCTGCATTACCAGACTCATAACTTTTAAGCTAATAACTTACGAAATATTAAATGTAAAACAGTTTTACAATTATTACTTAGAAAGGTAAGGACAATAATTAACACTTTTTGAAGTGACTCAATCCTAGATAAATTCCTGGAAGCATTACAAAGACTGAGTGAATAAGTAAACTACATAAAAGATTGTATTTTCTTAACTGAGTTACTTCACTGATCTCTGGTAGGTCTGCTTGTAACTACTTTTTGTTGTATAATGTCTTGCTTCAGCATACTCTAAAGTAAAGCCAAACATGTAAACCTCAGCAGCCATGAAATTCTGAATACTGTTTTGCTCTGTTTTCCTTCCACAACAAATTAACTTACATCAGCATTAGGGATACATTTTATAGAAACATGAACATGCAGTGTCATACCTCACATGTGCAGCACTTTGTAACCAGCAGGTGAATGATAATTGATATTTTATCAATTAGATAAGATGTAGTTAATGAAGCCTGGGGACACAACCATAATGAGTAAATCAGTTTGCTACCTGAAAGCTAAAGAGCTCTCTTAAATGCGTATATCTTTCATTTTGTTTACTTTTTCTCTCTTTTGCGTATAACATGAGGACCACTGAGGGTCTCTTTTAAATGTTCTGCTTCATTCAGGAGAAGGTGTCTTTCTGTAGACCTCCTAACTGACACTGGAGCTCTGCTAGTAAAAGCTCTGGAAGAAAACATCTACTCTCATTTGTGGGTTGCATTCTGTAAATGTATGTAAAATGTTATTGCATTGGTTTTTAATGTAAAAAAAAGGCAGTCCATCCATGTTTCTTCTAAACTACATCTGGATAGTGCTATTGGAGAATATATATTATCCACTTAAATGTAAAAGTCATTTGGAAGTAGCACTTGTATACTTATTTCTTGGCATTTAAATGCTTTCAGCATACAGCTTTATATAGTTAAGGAATATTTGAAATACATGGTACGGTACCTGTCCAAGCATATGCAACTAGAGTAACCTCAGAGGTTCCTTACAAAAATGAATACAAAGCCTAACAAACCTGCCTTACACAGAGCAACTTAAAGCCTGTTTCCTCTACTTAATCTGTTATAGATTTCTGAGGATGATCTACACCTGGCTTACAAGGCATCTGCAGACCCCACACCTTTGAATTTCCTGCATATTCGTAAGTCAAACAGTATTAGAAATATAAGGTCTAGGGACCTAAATTTTGTCTGTGGCTTAAAGAGAACATGTTGGAGAGACAAATATTTGTCTCAGAGCGTGCCCCTGCTATGAAACAGGCTTCTCATCCATGTGAAGCTGAGTTCATCTATTACCTAATTTAAGCCCGACTTAGATCAGTTGATGAGGGATAGATCATTTACACTTGGTCTAGCACCCATGTCCCTTATGGACAGAGGTTGCTTATAAATGCTTGGCCCTCAATGTCCTATTTAGATGCAGGCATACCTCTCAACCTCTTAGAGCAGGAAACCTGAACAAAGCCATAAATGGTGGGGGGGACAAAGGCCCAAAAATAAGGACATTTTTTAAATATTGCTCTTACAAACTTAGAAAGTTGATAGAATGACAGGCTTTGCATCAGCATGAGTTTTCTGAAAGGTATGAACTCTGAAACTCAAATGTCTGTCATTATTTTTCTGGCTTCAACCCTCAATGATTTGCCAGAAACTGCAATTTTATAAGAAACAGACCAAAATATGAGGAAAAATCTGAAGATTCTGTGAAAATCTATGCAGTTGAGAGGTATGGCTACAGGACATCATTATTCTTTTGGGAAAACTTGCTAGGCTTAGAACGGCCCCCGGACTATTAGTCTACGAAAAGGAAACAACATCATCAGTCTATGAAGCAGAGTGCATTCTCATTCTTAATGTGGACACCAGCTCTAGTACAAAGAGAAGCTACGCTGTTTGAAATGTCATGTTAGAAATCAAAATCAGTAGCCCTGATGTTTGTGCAAGGCTTACCTTCATGGAACCACACTGCATTTTGTTTATAGGAGCTTGCATTCCCAGTTATATAAATATGTCAAATACCCTTGACCGGAGTTCTGCTGTGGCGACCCCTAACCGGGAAAAGCCAGAAGACACAAACAAACCCTTTTTTGTAATGCTAGAATGAAAGAATGGCATGACAGAGAATGAATACAGAAGAGAAAATGGACAGTTAACCCATTATGGTCTCATATAGAAGAAAGTTGGGAAAGAACAACTTAGTGAGTTTGCAGACTATATAGGATCATAGGAAATTACTAATCTATCGACTTGGAGGTCATTTTAAGACTAGGCATTTCAACCCTATGTAATACCATAGAGGTACTAGTGAATAACCAAGATTGCATTTAATGGGACTGCCCATGTCCAGAAGGGTTGTGGGCATTATCCACGGTAAGAATTTATGGTGCCCCATCCACTTATCGAGGTTCCTGTTGAACAGTGTCATAGAGGTGGTTTGTCTCACATGAATTGGTAGCCTGCTCCAAAGACGTGGCAGTAGCTGGGAAATAAATCTGTCCCTCCAGCATGTCTTGTTTAAGTCACAGGCCATATTTAAGTCCCTGGAATAGGTAGGCCTAGACCCATTTGATTTATGGATATGCAGTAAGTTCATTAGGTTTGGGTTTTGGGTTGCTCTGTAGGCCAGGCATAAGTCTGCCCTAAGAAATCTATGCAATATGGAAAACAGTGACAGGGATTTTAGTTGGTCCATGTAAGGCACATGCTGAAGGCCTTTGATCTTCTTTGTTAGAAACCTCTTAGGTTTCTGTAATTGTTGTAGATGCTTAGTATGGTATATATCAAATGGGGCATTATACTCATTTATGGGCTAGATATGTGCCGAGCACCGAGGGGTTATAATTTCTTTTACTCCTGAGGCAGTGCCTTTACTAATCAAGTGAGCTATGTGGAAATCTTTCCTAACCACGGTAGTGGTGGTCAAAGTTAAGGTCGTGGTCAACCTGTGTTCCCAGGTCCATTACCACTTCATGGGTACTTAGGGTATTGTTATTGATTTGATAGTGTGAAGGGACATTGATCATGACAAAGGGACCGATGATGCATTCCTTTGCATTCATTTTGAAACTGTGACTAATACACCAGTTGTTGGTCTGTGTGAGACCATCCTGGAGTATACTTACATAATTTGGGGATTCAGTGATTGCTCCTAGTTTTCAGTTATTTGCAAACTTGGTCAGGCACAACCCTTTAGTTTTGTCCTGAACTTCTGAGAAGTATATACCAAACAGTAGGGAGGCCAGCACTGATCCCTGTGGCACCCCACTGGTAACAGATCTGCTGGCTGATGAGCATAATAGCCTGATGGCTGCAATCATAAGTAGGTATACTCACAGATCTCATACCTGAACCATTGAAAGAGTTCTTGGCAGTGATGAGTAACAGATAGCCTGGAAAGAGGCTGTAGTGAAAGCCCTCTGAAAAGGAATATAAAAACTTTCCCAGAAATGGCCACATCAGTAAGCTTCTGCTTGGTCACAGACAATGTTATGGAAAATATACTAAAAGAAAAGTACCTTTGATTGAGTAGGGTTAAAAAAAATAACTAAACAATGGGAAAGGCATAAGTTCCTGGCTTAAAGGTAATGTCAATCAATTTTATTTGAGTGTTATGAATGGATTACATTGGAACTTGACAAAGGAATTGCAATGTATGCAGTGTGTCTTAGTTTGAGTAAGACTTTTGGTTCAGTAGAAGATGGTCAGGTATGTTCTAAGGGATTAAGAGTCAGAAAAGCCAAACAAATGGTTGGAAGTGTTGCAGAGCACCTGAAACAGCAGTGGTGATTAGAAAAACTTCAGTAAATTGTGGGGAAGTGTTGAATCTTGTCCTGTGGGTGGCAGTTATGTAACCAGTATTCTTCAGTGATTTGTGACTGATATGATAAAGGATAGTGTAAGATAAATAACATATTCTCTGATGGCACTAATGTAGGATAGAGTGAAACAGGAGGACAGGCTAAGAAGTATTAACTAAGGTTTAATGCTGGAAAAGGGAATTTCTGATCCATTCTATTAACTTCTCCCATGTATAAGTTATACTCCTTTACAGTGTTTAATTGAAGAACAGCCATTTTGCATTTTTGGGTGGAGATTCATCATTGGACAGACACAAGTGGCTCAAGAGGGTCAACGTTGGTAATCATTGTTAGAAGTCTAGTATCATTCCAAGCTACTAACAAGTAATTGTAATTTCTGTCTAACAGGGATTCATATGCTAGCCGTTCCTTGAAACTCTTCTTCTGCAAGATTGGACAATTCTGAATCCTATTATTGATTTCATTTCCAGTATAGCCATAGCCTAGGGAAGAAAGTCATCTCAGTAACTTCAGGGAGCTTAAGAACCTGTCAGCATATGACTGGAAAGGTGCATTTGCTGGTAAAACAGAAACCAGCTTCAGTATAACTGATGCACCAAGTCCAAGTTCCAAATTCTCAAGAGGCACTGAGGCATCATGATATGGCTCAAAGTGGATCAAATATCCCAGTCTGTCACAGAGGCACCAACATTTATACCCAAATAGTATGGGTTTTCCTTTCCAGAGCTTTTCGGCCCATAGTCTCCTGAAATATGGTGCCACGCTTTCACGAATTGACAGATGCTGTTCCAGAGTAGCATATTTCCTGTAACTATCATTCAACATAGTCATAAGCTGACACATCTTTGCAAATTTGTCTCTGGGAATCAGTTCGCTGTTGTCAGCACAGTGAAAATATGACTTCATCATTTCCCCCAGATGCTGTAATGACTGTTTCCTCTTCAGATGAGGAAGATGAATTTTCCATTTGTTGATCTAGACTTCATCTGTTTTGTGTTTCTTATTTTTTGTCCCTCATCACAACGTATGGAAACGGTTCTATTGTATTGTCTGCTTGTAGTGGGCTTATTTTCTTCCCTTTCATTGCCATGAACGGATCCCGTGAGTTTTCCTTGGTACACTTGGTTCTGCTTTGTGACTCACATGTCGCTCTTGGCTGCACCTTCATGGAGCCCTCACCTTCCTCTATTTGTCATTGATTTTTAGAATCTCCTTCCTCTTCAGCAGGATGCGAAAATTCTTCATTGCCATCCACTCTAACACCTACATGACATGTTTGTCCATTCTGTGTAATTACAGCATGTTCATGGGCACTGAGTTGCCTGCCACTGAGATTGTCACTGCACCCAGACCTCTCTTCATCCATGCTGTCTTCTGATTCATTTCCATCATCCGGTGGCTCAATGTATACATCTGTATGGAAAAAAATCTTCTTCTAACATGTCAAGCACTTCCTTGACAGTATAGTGCCTGAAATAAAGATGTATACATATAATTATATCTTATAGACACCGATTGTGCCAAAATAATACAAAACAGTATGATACATAATGCACTTGCTATTTCTCATATTATGGGTTAGGGTGATTGCAGTTTAGAATAAAGGCATATAATATAGGTCTATATACTTTCCGCAGTGGTATGGCAGTAGCATTGTTATCTCACAGCAAGAGGTTCTCCCGTTCGATTCTCGGCTTGGCCTGGGAGTGCCTTCTGTATGGAGTCTGCATGTCCTCCCCATGGTTGGGTAGCATTCCATAGACATGCGTGTGTAAATGGGCCTGCCTTCGTTCCAGGTTGGGCATTGAGTTGACACCTTGGCGTTTTGTAAAAATCTTCTGCCAATCATTAGCAGACTGGAGTTCCATTGTGGCGACCCCTTACCGGGAAAAAGCCGAAAGACAAGCAACAACAACATACTACTGGAAACGCAGCCCAGAACTGATTAGGCAAACATGATGCATCTGCCACCATCTTCTCTTTCAGATTTCAAAACCAGAAACTCAAAACATTGTGTGCCATGCCCTGTACCCATTCATTCCGTG
>NC_056745.1:1507878879-1507956379 GCF_019279795.1 Protopterus annectens
CAAGTCAATTGCAAATTGGTTCCACAGTCTTACAGTTTCTCATTAAGGAATTCATTCTTATCTATGAACATCGTTGCAATATGCATTGTAATTTACAGCCTCAAACCTCCTGCTCAAATTACACTGAAGGTGTGGAACTTTCAAACACATCAGGAAATATCTGTTTAGACTTTAGAAATGTTAACTGTGAGTAATTTTTTTCCAAAATTTATTTTTTCTTTAATGCATCAGATGCTATTATTTTATCTGGTATAAATACGGTATGTTGAATGAAGCTTATTTCTTTATGCAACAAAGTATGGATGAATTTCTTTCTGCACAGCAGACTTTTGTTACCTCCCCCCATCATTGCTACATCTCATTAAACCTACACATCAGCACTCTGTTATTCATAAAGTATTAAAACTATTGAACCTCTTTTTATTAACAGTGACTGTGGTGTTCATTTCCCTCCAATTACTCATCTTCAGGTCAATCCCAAAATATTACTGGCATTTATTAAACTTCCTTTCATTAACTCCTGCTGTAGGGTGTTAATTTTCTTCTAGTTCTTCTCAAAGGAAGTAGCTTATTTTTCTGGTAAATATGCCTCAGAATACATGTTATATGCATTTATTATCTGTGAGACAGCAGAGTTATACATTTGCAGTCTCAGCAGCATTGCCTGCACTCTTTGCTTTCTACAACATAATCTTAAACATACTTTACAACAGTTTATGATTTATTTCATCCAGTACTATGTTGAAGTAAAGATTTTTACAGAACGTTCCACTTCCATATACTATGTCAAGTGGCAATTTTCTAGTAGCAGATTTTCTCTGGCATCTTGAAAAAGAGTTTGCACCAATAAGATCATGTTTTTTTTTTACTTCTTGCTGAATCACTGAACTGATACCATTCTGAACATCAGCTAAAGGTCAGATTAATGTCTTGTTCACATCAACATAGTTCAATATAAGTGTTTCAATTACTAACCGCTTAAACATTTAAAAACTTTTTTCTTGTTCTTTATTACAGTTCCATGTGGCATCATTTGGTAAGCAGGGAAGACACATGTCTAATATATTTGAAATAAACAGTAGAAGATACTTCCTCATTTCAAGAAATTATAAGAGACCTTTTTTGCTTGCTCCTAAATAAAGCATATCTACTATTGTTTTTACTTTTTCTCAGTCTGGATTAAGCACTTTAAATATTAGGACATGGCCTATTTATCTGTTTCTGTATCTCAAATTCAACTTTACCTGGCATTAATAAACATAGCACACAGACCTATGTGTGCTTCATTTAATGCACCACTCTTCAGGATCATAGTCCTTACCAATTGCATTGTGATCAACACTATTCCTTCTTTTTTCTGTTTTGCAACAGTTTTAGCTCCCGGCAGCTGAGCATTGGCTACTCCTGTAGATCATTCGTAGGTTCATAGGTGTGTACTAGGCTAATGGCTCTGGAGCCTTTACAAGCCTAGCCAAAAAAAAGTGCCCATGCACCGTGCCACCCGATGTTAGTTCACAGTGCCCCTATCAAATAGGGCAACTGGAGTGATTCCTGGGGTGAATTATCTGCTACCCATCTACTCGTCAATATTTATCTTGAAGAAGGCCAGCAAGGTGCTCTGCTTGACATGAATGGAAAGCTTATTCCAGAGTATGGACAGTCTTTGGTAGATGAACCTGTCCCTCCAGCATGTTTTGTTAATTGTGATAATGAGGTTGTGATCTCTGGAGCATGTAGTGCGGGGGGAGTGGAAGTAGATGATAAGAGACTAAAACAGGTGAAGTTTCTTGTGTCTGTCCATTAGGACATGTGTTTAAGGCCTAGGATCCTTTTTCTGAGGTACTTTTGTGGCCTCTCCAACTGTTGTAGGTGTCTGGTCAGGTACATGCCAAATGTGGCATTATATTCAATGATTGGTCAAATGAGGGATGAGTAGAGTGGGATGATGACCTCTTTCTTCCTGGATGTAAAACCTTTGGTAATAAGATGTGCCATGTAGAAGGTCTTTCTGACCACAGTGGCAATGTGGTTTTCGAAGGTGAGGTGGCTGTTGACCTGGGTGCCCAGATCTCTTATGGCTCTTTCAGTATTCAGTGGGCTCCCATCAATGTGGTAATTTGTGGGAAATGAGTTTTTCCTAAAGGGGATGAGAGCGCATTTTTTGGCGTTAAGCTTCAGGCCATGGTTCCAACACCAGTCACTGGTCTCAGAGAGGCCCTTTTGTAGGATGTCTGCATCACTTGGGGAGTTGATAATGACTCCTAGCTTGCAGTCATCAGCAAACTTGGTCAGCCAGAGTCCTTCTGTGTTGGCCTGGACTTCTGAGATGTAGATGCCAAACAGGAGAAGGCCCAGAACTGAGCCCTGTGTGACTCCACTCGTGACTGGTCAACAGTCTGACTTGGAATCCGCAACTTTCACTTTGTGGGTCTTGTCTGTGAGCCACTTTGCAGCCCACCTAGTGATGTAAAGATTGATACCTAGTTTGGTGAGTTTATCAATGATACCTGAGTGTGGAATGGTATCAAATGCTTTGGCCAGGTCAAGGTAGGCTGTATGCACTGCCTTACCCTCATCCACATCCTTGGTGACTTCCTCAAAGAAGTCAACTAGGTTAAGCAGGCAAGATCTCCCCTCAACAAAGCCAAACTGTGTATGGTCCAGAGTTTGGAGATTGCCTATATGTTAAGCAGGTCCATGATGATGCACTCCATAGGTTTGCATACTAGACTCATCAGGCTAATGGGGCAATAGTTGACAGGGTATGTAGTTGCTCCCCCTTTATGGAGCAGGATGACTGTAGCAGCGCGCCATTCATTAGGGACATAGCCTGAGGTAAGGCTGTGATACCGATACTATCAAATCTGAGTATAGACTCCCATGGAATAATGCAAAGACATATTCAGGGCCAGTTTGGATATTAATACTCCCTGAGTCAGCAGCATATTGCTGCCAATTAATGATTTTTGCTATCCTGGGTTCCACTAAATGCTTCAGTGTATATATCCAAAGAAGGCATATGATGGTCTGCAGCACTGGCCATTGTTTAATTCTGTGAAGCAAGTTACTAGAAATTAGCTCTGCCAATTAACGGTGACATTTGGGAAGTGGATTACCTGGTCTGCACTGGAGAAATCAGAATATCCAAGTGCAACTCCAAGTGCATGCATCCCTCTTCTACCCCATGACAAAGGCAACACATACCTTCACTCCTCTCAGTCTCCCTGCTTGGATATCTCAGTGGAAGGGCCACTAATTAAGCATCAGTTGTCTGTATCATAGTCAAGGTTCCATCCTCTGTGTAATGAAGCCCTACTCTTTATGACTTGCATACAGGACTGCATAGTACACTGTATTGCACTATGTGCTTCTGTACCCAGTTCATACACAATCCCATCTACTATATAACATTCCAACACAGCATAGTGGGTGAAATCTATGTGATCAGGAATGCTTTTTTATACCTTAGTAAATAGGTTTCCTCTGTTGAACTCTGCCCCAATGCTATGCATGACTGTTATTCATAAACATTTCAGAGTCATTAGGCATGATGGGAGTGCTAGGATTATTACCATGATGGGGTAATGAAAGGATCTTGTGCTGTCAATGTTTAGGCATGGGCTAGATTTGTCTGTGCTAGCAGATTTGCCAGTATCGCAAGGAATTCCATTGCTAGTGGATTTTTTTCTCCCATGCAGTAGAGACAACTGTTACTATTTTCTTATTTTCAATCTGATATGCTTTTCAGATTTGATTACTGAAGAATCTGTCAGTAATTACAAGCAGTTTGGCATTCATTTGTTCAAAGTAGATGTCCCATTACTTACCCCCACTGGGACAAACCCATATACAAGTGGTGTAAAAATCTGTGAACTTTGTATGATCCTGGAAAGGGCTGTTATGCATGGATGGTGTGTACTGTGTCTACACTATAGGGCAAAACTGTGTGTAAGGACTTGCTCCACTGTGAATCACAAAGGGTATTGATACACAAATTTGATGCTTATCCAATCTGCTCGGTGTCACATTTTATTTTTAATAGCACCCTTACTTTTATTCAGCTCGAGGTTTCTCTGTATCATTCTGTTCAAAAACTCAGTCATGTATTGTACTCTTATTTGTTCTGAAGTTATTCTAGTGTGAAACAAATGGCACGAGTACCACCACAGAGCTCTTCCATGACTGGCAAAGCTTCTCTATGGAACATCAGCTGCTGCTGAAATACCAAATGGAAGTTATTACAATATACAGTATTGCACAGGTAAATAACAAAAGAATCATTTGGAGCTTGTCTAATGAGGTGTCATCTGTCACAATCATTAGTTTATATGGGGCACAGAAAAGTATTTTCTACAGCATTAGGACCATTACTTTAATGTTCATTATTAAACAATGCTATATTTCCTCAGCTCTGTTAGCTCCTGTCAAAGGTTACAAATGAGATGTTTTAGCTAACTACACAAGTGTAGCACACAGTATTAACTGATGACAATCACAAGAAAATACATTGAACAATGTCTCCTTTTGACTGTTCTCTTTCATACTCAGTGTTCAGAGCATTTGTGCAGATATTATATTAAACTCTGGGTCAGTGTCAAGTAGAAAAAACACACTTCAGTTATTGCTTTTAATGTTAGCTTCATATTTTCTAACCAAGCTTGTTTATACACAATTAAGCACAATGTTTATTTTACAGCTCCTACATACTTTAATAAGTTTAAGAATATTTATTTTTATCATGCTTAAGGTAAAACCTATTTTGGTAGAAGTTCTCATCACCAGTTCTCCTAATTATTTTGTATTTCACAGATATGTTAACATTTTTGTCTGATATGCAACTCTACTAACTTCAAATACTTCTCTGTGAAACTAATAACACACTCTAGTACTGAGTGTGAGAGATGTATTTATGCCAAGAATTTAGATCCATGCTCTCTCTCACTCAAAACAGTAACATGAAGAAGGTTGTCAACTCCCCCATCACTACATATGCACATAGTACCAATACTCATACACATACCACTACTCATACACATAGTACGCATCAAATGCCTAAATCCACATATGTGGAGATTCTCTCGAAAAACCTACCAAAACACCAGAGACTTCCAAATCACAAGACTGCTACAACTAACACAGGTCCCACAGCAACCATGACACATAGCAACACCAGTGTCTCACCCACCAAGCCAGTAAGGCATAACATCAAAAACTAATTTTCCTGTCATTGGAAGTGAGACACATAGACATCTTACTCATGTCCCAGGCAGGTATGTCCCTAGGCTTGAACAGCACACTACCCTCACCTAGAATGATACCACAGTATAAAAAAAAACACTGATTTCAATAACTGGCTCAGTTTTTGGTGTCATTCAAAAGGGATCCAGTTCCTGTCAGTTTTGGAAGCCATCGTTGACTAGAAGATGTAGACATCAGTGCAGTCACATAAACTTGGTTCAAGTTCTCAGAGAGTACTCTGGCCTTGCAAGGGTAGAATGCTTTCCACACATTTAGACCATAAAACAAACATGTGAAAACCAAAGGAGGTAGTGTTTCAATCTATATTAGAGATAAATTAACCTTCTGTGTAGTAATACTGGACTACTCTATGGAGTCACTCCAGGTTCAGCTTACAGTGAGTAAGACCCCCATTCAAGTCATAGCCAGTTATAAATCCCCCTCCATGGCTCAGGATGCCCATGAAGCTTACTAGACAAATTGGAGACAATCACATTTTACCAAACACACTGGTTAGGGGGATTTCAATTATCCCACCATCAGCTGAAAAACCTACACTAGCTCCAACTCATTGGCACAAAAGTTCCTTGACTTTGTTAATTCAAATGTCCTGGAACAAATTGTCCATACCCTGACAAGGGGAGAAAACATTCTGGAACTCGTCCTCACCAACATGTCAAACAGATGCACTATCGCAACTGTTAGACCTTCATTAGTTAAATCTGATCACTAATCAGTCACTTTCAAGCTGGCACTAACACCAGAACTCACAAAGCATGAAATCAGACAAAAAAACTTCACCAAGGCAAACTATACCCTCCTAGATGAAGGTCTAAAAGCATTTCAAGCCCCACCCCAAGCTGAAAGTGGTAGCTATGTCAAAGCTTACACTAAAGCCCTGTACAATCACTTGCATAAGTGTATAAACTCGGCCATACCAGAAAGAATCAAAGCCAGAGCCCCAAGTAAAAACACGCTGCCATGGTGGACATCCAGCATCAACAAAATTTACAGTACATGCAAAATGTTGCTGTCCAAAAAACAAGGTAAGACCCCAACAATGGAAAAGCACCATCCTCAGCCTCAACAAGCAAATAATACAACTTGTCAAATCCTCCAAGGGCTTCTTTGAAATAAACTTAAACAGTACATCCAAGGATAACCATAAGGCCTTTTACAGCTGCATACATAGCCTAAAGGGTAGGACTCAAGCATGTGCAGAACTAGTGGCTAGTGGTATCACACGCACTAACCCCACAGATATAGCAAGCTTGCTAGTTGATAGGTTTGGTAAAAATGTTATTACCTTATCCCCTCCTAACTTACAACTAACCTTCTTGCAACCCCCCCCCCCACATATCTGAAGAGCAGGTTCTCAAAGCCTTGTCCAAGGCAAAAAACACAGCTTCTATGGGGCCAGACGACATCCCAGGCTGTCTCCTGAACAAGCTAAAACATGAACTAGCATCACCACTAAGTACCCTTTTCAATCACAGCTTAACAACAGCTTTGTTCCTGCAGAATGGAAAACAGTAACAGCTATTCCCCTCCACAAAGGTGGCCTAGCAACAGTCCTGGGGAATTACAGACCCATAAGTCTGACCATCCTCATCTGTAAGGCCATGAGATGTATCATTATGGACCTCATAAATAAAGACATAGGTGACTTCCAAATCCTGCATCCTACCTAATTCTGCTTTGTGAAGGGCAGATTCTGCGTGTTAAATCTGGTGGATTTCTCTGAAAATGTGACCAAGGCCATTGATGAGGGCAAATCCGTGCACACAGCATACCTTGATTTGGCAAAGACTTTCACTATAATCCTGCATTCAAGCATTACTGATAAACTTAGCACATTTGATGTCAACCCCTTCATAAGATGGGTTGCCAACTGCCTCACAAACCAGACACAACCTATGAACCTGCAGACCTGTTACTAGTGGCATGCCACAGGGGTCCCTACTATTTGGTATATACTTCTCAGACGTTCAGGTAAAAACTAAAGGGTTGTGGCTAACCAGATTTGCAGACAACTGGAAACTAGGTGCAATCTTGAATTGCCAAATGATGTCAGTATACTCCAGGAGGGTCTCATGCAAACCAATGACTGGTGTATTAGTTACTGTCTCAAACTAAATGCAGAGAAATGTATCATCATTCCCTTTGGTAAAAACAATGCCCTCACACTATCACATCAACAACAATAATACCCTAAGTGCCGATAAAGTGGTAAGAGACCTGGGATCACAAGTTGACTGCGATCTTAACTTCAGCCACCATGTGTCTGCTTTAGTAAGATAAGCTTTCTACATAGCACACTTGATTAGTAAAGGCATCAGCTTGAGAGCAAAAGAAGTTATAACCCCCCCTATACTTGGCACTTATCTGGCCCATAATTGAGTATAATGCCCTGTTTGGCATATACCGTACTAAGAGCCTGCAGCAATTAGAGAGGTCTCAGAGGTTTCTAACAAAGAAGGTCAGGGGGCTCCAGCATGTGCCTTACACAGACCGACTAAAGTCCCTCTCACTATACTCCATATTGTATAGATTTCTTAGGGGAGATTTATGCCTGGTCTATAGAGCAATCCAAGACCCAAACCTAATGAAAATAGGACTAGGAATACCCATTCCATGGACCTATATGTGGCCTGGGATTTGAACAGGACATGCTGGAGAGACAGATTTATCTCCTAGTGATTGCCACTTCTTTGGGACAGGCTACCAATTCATGTGAAATAGAGGACTTCTATGACACTGTTCAAGAGGGACCTGGATGAGTGGATGGGGCACTGTAAATTCTTACCAGGGATAGAGCCATCAACCTTCCTGGACATAGGCTTTCATCACTAAATACAATCTTGGGTATTGGCTAGCATTTCTGTGGTATTACATTGGGATGAAAGGGCTAGGTTTTAAATGACCTCCAGTTCCATAGCCTAGTAACCTCCTATGATCCTATGAGCTTTTTTATGTGTGACAAGACAATCTCATTTGCTCACCAGGTGTCAATAATGCACTTTAATTTATATCTGATTTTCTCAGTAATAGTGTCTTTTAATCATTTTACATGCTATTCACCATTCTGTCTAAATCTAATGCATCATATTATTCATCAGACTCATAGCCCTTGACATTTTCATTTAGCGTGGAAGGCTGGCATAATGGTTAAGGCATTTGCATTATAAACCAAAGGTGCAGGGTTTGATTCTTACATGGGGTGATTGGCTAGGCCTAAAATGGTCCACAAAGGCAGTTAGCCTAGTAGTAATCTATGAACGTAATTCAGTAACATAAGCAATAGGTTATATCTGATCCTCTGTACTTGTGAAGTATAAATGATGTGCACATGGCAGACTCTTTATTAGTTTGGGGAAACTGTTAAAACATTTTTTTTCACATAATATAACCCTCTCTCTTTCTCTGTCTCTTGAAAATCAAATAAATTATTAGCTTTTATGGTATCTTTCCCTATTATGTTGAGAATTACAGTTCACAGGACCATTTCAGTTTACTGATATGTCATCCTCTATTAAAAGAGTAAGTTAAATTTGTTGCATTAAAATTCAAGTCCTTAGGCCAACTACCCAGAAGAAAAAAAAAACATAGGTGACTGTAAGTAAATAATTTCTCAAACAAAATACAAAATTATTGATTTATTATTTAATTATTTCTAACCCCATGAAACTTATCCAGAGATTCATTAAAGTACCTAGTTTGAGCAGTAAGGCTCACAATAAAAGGCCCTGCTCCCACAGTGCTTGATGTTGTGACTCAGAGATATGTTAGCCATAATGAAGTAAGACCTCTTTATAGGTTAGTTTGCATGTCTCTGAATCACAATTACTACCTCAATATGCTGATCTGCATGTCTCAGTAGCGAACTGCTGCAGCCACATCATGCTGTTATGGCACTTGGGTTAAATGCAATCCTTGAACCGCTGAGAGATGAACTCTATTTTAAATGCACGGGGAGTCTATTCTGTAATGCAGGGATCTTTTGGGACACATATCTGTCTCTCCAGTATCTGCTTATTTGCCAGATGATGTACTGTATTCATAAATAAATTCTTTAAAGTTTGCCACTATTGATGCCAAGAGAAATTCTGTTGTGTAAAATATGTGGTTTTATTATTTTTTATTAAAACATAATTCCAACAGAGAGAAATATGGCATGTATTTGTTTCCTAAAATAATATAAATATCACAGTTTTCCTAGTTGTAAGCTATATTAAAATGCAAACCATTCCTCACGTGGTTGGTCAATATTCTATTAATTAGAACATATCCTGTCTTAGGCTCGTTGTTTCTATAGCATAGAATGATAAAGCCCTGACTACAATCCTGCCGACCTGGGTTCAGTTAATGGCAGGGAACTTTAGTTGCTTCAGTGCTGCACACTTCACAGAGAAAAAAAAGAAAGTTATAGCAGCACAATGTATTTCATAGCTCTACAATCTCTAACACAATGAGTGCTGCCTCAAAAAAGTAGGCATATGTCTATGTATGTCTACGTATGTTCCCAGATCCCGTAACATCCCTAAGAGTCAACACAAAAGTAAGGGATCTGTGAATAAATGTAGACAGCAATTTTGCCTTTGATCAGCAGGTAGTTAAGATAGTAAGAAAATCATTCTATGCTACCCATCTTATAGGTAAAGGTATAGCATCCAAGTCCATGGAAGTTATAGTATCGCTTTACTCAGCCCTTATCAGACCTGTGAATGACTCATCATTGAATACAATGAAAGCCTTTGGCATGTACCTAACAAAGCACTTACAGCAGTTGGAACACCCTCAAATGTTCATCAGCAGGAGAATTCAGGGTATGAATAGCCTGTCCTACACATATCACTTTGAACCAAAAACAAACAGATAATCCAGAAATACCATGAAAGAACAGCACATGGGAAAAAAGTCGTCCTCAGCATTAATGTTGAAAACCCACCAGCTTTAATGCTGAAATCCAATATATAGAATCCCAAAGTATAAACACTTTTGTCTCAATAAAATTAAGGGACTTTATCAGATAATTCCATAAAAATGAATTCCAGTTTAAATACCCTAAATAGAAATGTAACATATACGTTAAAACACAAAAATTAGCTACAACCAATCAGATCGCACAAAAACACATACACCTGTTTTTTAAGAAACCAAGCTTGATACCCTAAAATACATTTCAAGCCTAAATATTCATCACTTTTGTTTAAAACTATAAGACACATTTAAAAGTTCCTTTTAAATACACATATAAAAAAGACTGAAACACTAGACTTTTTTTACACATTATTAAAAACACAGCAATTCCGTTCTGTTCGGCAAATGCTTAAACACCTTCAGCCTATCAAATATAGTAAAATAACACACACCTCCCGCAACGGAAGTAACCTGCAATACCATCTCCCACTTGATACATTGTTACAAAAATGTAACTATATAAAATGTGTAGAATGTTCACTGATGTTTTGCAACATTTAAAGCAATTTTCCTGCCCCAAACATGTTACACACTATCTATTTAGAGCTTTCAGTTTTAAAATACTGCTAATAGAAATTGTTTCATTTAAGCCTGGCCAACATTGTGCATTTAGATGCAACTGCTGGGCTAATTCCATTTTTTTGCAAAATAATTGGTTATGCCCCTCTCTTTTGTTTAACTGTACAATATCAAGAACAATGAACCTAAAATCATGTCCATTAAAATTAGAAACATGTTTTGTAAGGGCATTAAATTCACTATGATCCCTGATATTTCTAACATGTTTACCTGTGTGTCCTTTCAGTTTTCCCACATAAAAACAGCTGCACTGTGTGCAAATGGCACAATAAACTACCCATCTAAGTCCAAGTCAGAATAATTATAAACCTTAAAATCTACTAAGATGGTCAGAAAGGCTAATGAACCAACACAGGCTGAATTACAACCAACAGGGATACCAGCATTCCAATGGCCAACAGAGGAGAGTCAACAACTGATCAAACAGTGGCAGGAACGGGGAAGCATGGAGGGGGAGATAATTTTACCTGAAGCCCATACCCCTACATCTTTTCAGTTACCAATTGTTAAAATTGTCTCAAATAAATCAAATGATTTTAAGGTTTATAATTATTCTGACTTGGACTTAGATACACAAGTTTATGACCTGCTTGCTAATGGCTTGACACTTATTCCCATCAAGAACATGAATGTTGTAGAGACTTTGGTTGATTTAAAACATTTTGTACATAAATTGAATTTTAAAGTATTATTCCCATTTCAGGTTTCCAGCACATACAATCCACCAATTCATCCTGCCTTAGAAATATTTGAAAAAGTGTGTGAATTGGATTTGAGGATGCTCTTTTTACAAAAAAATGGAAGAAAGAAATTTAATTTAGATATATCTGAAAATCAAGAGCTTATTTTATTAACAGACACCTGGCATCTGGATTGTAAAACCTGATAAAGGTGGGGGCATTGCAGTCCTTAACTACAGTAACTATTTGTCTAAGATGAAAGAAATACTGTCTGCGTACACTTACCATAATAGCTCCTTAAGTGAGTTGAACAATATGTATAAAAGAATTCATGGGTCGCTTTATGACCTTTTTATTGAAAGGTCTATTACGATTGATGAATTGAATTATCTAACAGTAACTTATCCTAGGACACCAATTATTTTTGATGTGCCTAAAATCCACAAAAATGTGGCCCAACCACCAATGTGCCCTGTAGTTGATGTTTGTGATTCAGTTACCCACCCTATAGCAAAACTTCTAGATGAGAAGCTTAAAAAATATATTTCAAGCGAACCCTACCTATGTAAAGATTCCTGGGACTTTTTAAAGGGAATGAATAATGTTGTCTTCCAGGAAAGTTATAGTTTCATTACAATTGATGTAAAAGACCTTTATTCTGTTATACCCCATGATTTGGGTGGCGAATGGTTTTGTGACTACCTTAGATGAAAAGGTCTTTTACAAGCTGATATCAATGTATTTGAACAACTACTTGACATGGTACTTAAAAATAATTATATACTCTTTGATAATGAATATTACCTTCAAGCAGAAAGTGTGACTATGGGGTCCGCATGTGGTGGCCTCTATACCAACATCATAATGCTTGGATGAGAAAAACACCATCTTTTTAATTCCCCTTTTTTCAGTTTTGCCATGTCTAATTATGCTTTTTGGATGACATTTTTATCCTTTGGGAAGGGCCTAGAGGGGAGGTGATGATTTTTTTAGAATACATCAATCAAACAACCTCCTTCCTACGATTTAATCACCATGCTAATGACAAAACAATTCCCTATTTGGATGTACTAATTACTAAAGATACTTTACATAATAGATTTACAGCAGATATCTTTCAAAAAGAGACATACTATCATAGCTTCCTACACTTTGACAGCAACCATCCACTTACAGAAAAAAGAGCTATACTTAAAAGCCAATTTGTGAGGGCAGACAGGATGGTGAGTGCCTGAGATAACTTTATAGTTGAGTATAATAAAATAAAAAACATGTTTTTACAATGTGGTTACCCCAAATATTTAATTGAAAAAATCATGGGGGAAGTAGCTATAAAAAGAAAAAAATGGGTATTTTATACTACTCTTGGTGGAACATTAAGTCAGCACACAAATAGGTCAGAGCACTCTTTGGATGTCCACTTCCAATTTCCACCCATGCAAATGGCTTTAGATCTAAGATCAAGGCAAAGAAGGGGACTTGATAGTCCCAATTACAATACTTTTATTAGCAGTTTCTCCTGAGATAGATACCACATTAAGAGGATTCTCTCTAAGAATTGGGATCTATAAGGAAATGATAGGGAAGTCAGGAAAAGTGTGGGTAATAACTCCATTTGTGCATATAGGAGGGTACGTAAATTGAAGAATTATTTTGAGACACCCATTGTACAAAAGCAAAGTGGTTATATGTATAAACGTGGGCGCTGTAAATACTGCACCTACATTTTGGCAATAAATGAGGTCTGTATTAATGGTTTTCAACATAAATATTTAAGGGGAAATTCTGCTGTAATTCCGAAAGGGTGGTTTATTGTGCCATTTGCACATAGTGTAGCTGTTTTTATGTGGGAAAAAACAAGTGTAAACTGAAAGAATGCATAGGTGAGCATGTTAGAAATATCAGGGATCATACTGAATTTAATGCCCTTGCAAAACATGTTTCTAATTTTAATGGACGTGATTTTAGGTTTATTGTCCTTGATATTGTACAGTTAAACAAAAGGGGGGGGGGGCATGGCCAATTATTTTGGAAAAAATGGAATTAGCCTGGCAGTTACGTTTAAATGCACAGTGTTGGCCAGGCTTAAATGAAACAATTTCTATTAGCAGTATTTTACAACTGAAAGCTCTAAATAGACAGTGTGTAACATGTTTAGGGCAAGAAAATTGCTTTAAATGTTGCAAAGCATCAGTGAATATTCTACACATTTTATATGGTTACATTTTTGTAACAATGTATCAAGTGGCAGATGGTATTGCAGGTTACTTCCTTTGAGGGAGGTGTGTGTTATTTTACTAGATTTGATAGGCTGAACATGTTTAAGCTTTTGCCGAACAGAAACGGAATTGCTGTTTCTAATATTGTGTAAAAAAAATCTAACGTTTAAGTCTTTTTTATATGTATATTTAAAAGGAACTTTTAAATGTGTCTTGTAGTTTTAAACAAAAATTATGAATATTTGGGCTTGAAATGTTATATTTTAGGGTATTGGGTTTCAAGCTTCGTTTCTTAAAAAAGGATGTGTGTGTGTGCTTTTTGTGCGATCTGATTGATTGTATCTAATTTTTGTGTTTTAACGTACCTTTTATGTTTCTATTTAGGGTATTTAAACTGAAATTAATTTTTATGGAATTATCTGATGAAGCTCCTTAATTTTATTGGGGAGAAAGCGCTTATCCTTTGGGATTCTGTATATTGGATTTCAACACTAAAGCTGGTGGGTTTTCAACATTAATGCTGGGGATGAATTTTTTCCTGTGTGCTGTTCTTTCGTAGTAATTGTGGACATATCACCTTGAGGTCCTATCTATATACTCAGTTTCCTTCAGGTTACTGAGAAGTGATCTATACCTGTTATATAAGACATCCACAGATCCAGCTCTGATGGATCTTTTGCACATCCATAAATCAAATGTCACCAAAAACACAAGATCCAAGGACCTAAACTTTGCCTGTGATATAAGTAGAACATGCTGGAGAGATTGCTACATGTCTCAAAAGATCCATGTCCTATGGAATGCACTCCCTATCTATGTGAAGCAGAGCTCATCGCTGACTGTATTCAAATGAAACCTTGATTATTTGATGGGAAATCGCAGATTCATCCCAAGTCTGGTCGCTATATCTCTTATGGACAAATGTTGACAGTAAGTAAATGAATCCCCATCTAATATACCACCATCACACATAACTCTTAATTACCACATTACTAACATACTCCACCATGCAGGCATCCAAGGAACTTGGAGAAAAAACTTTGTTGGTTTGCATGGTTAGTCTGTAAAGACCCTGATGGTCATTAGCCTATTATAAACCAATGAAGCTATGAAAAAAATCTACAGAAATATAAGATATTTCACACATTTAATAGATTTGCTCAGTATGCATGTTAAAATGACGCTTGCTTTACAGTTTTTATTATACTCAGACTATCTGTTAGCAGCTCTGCATTTTATATTACATTTTATAGGATGATAGATATTTTTAACATGGCAACAACCTTATGCTTTATGATTAATTCTGCTTATAAGGCAGATATTGCTGAATAATGGGTACCTACTGCACTGGAAAATATCCGGATTTATATTATCTGTCCCAGCAGGAATTAACATTATCATTTAAAAAAAATGCATGAGCAAATATAAATCACTTTAACCTGCTATGGTTTTATACTGTTCATTAAAATATTAAATCCCATGCAAATTTGAAAAGTGCTTCCTCTACATTGATATTTCTTTACAATAATGCACCTAACTGTCTTGAATCAAGAAATTCTTATATATAATTGCAAAAACATCCATGATTAATAATGAATATCAGTGCTCAGCAAATTTAAGATTAGGGGCATATTTATCAGAAAACAAATACATTAACATTGTAGCCAGTTATGAATGATACTTTGAGAGAAATAATACATGAAAATGCCAAGTAAGCAATACAGTCTTTCTACCGTCATTTGTTTTTATTGTAGTGATGTTTATTGACCTTCCTTCACATACGTCATCTGTTAGTACACAGGGTTGATTCCATGATTTTTTTTTAGCTAACCATAATACAAGACAGTGAGATGACAATGAAAATTTGTGTGGCAAAATAAAATGATGGTTGTGGGCATTTGGAATATTTTTGTTATTCCAATGTAGAATGGATATTTTATAGGAAAAATATTTCTGTGTATGTATTGTTTCACATTCTGCTTTCATGCAAAAAATATGCAAAACCATAGATTTCAGTAGTAAATAAAGCTTTAATGACAACAAATGAAGGGTTCAAAACTAAACATGAAATTAGTTGGTTTATTCTAAATAAATAAATGATAAGGCTGATTTTCAGTCATTTGTGCAAATGTGATGTGGGTATCTGATGCTTACAAATGAGTGTAGCAAAGGAGAGATTCAGAGGTCATTTACACAAGTGCAAAATGTCTTAAGTATAATAAGATGCAAATAAGAAGTTATATGAAGTGCAGTATGGGAGTATGCCAATAAGGTGTTCTTCCAATTCATAGTCCAGTAATCATCTCACATCCCTTGTTAAGTGTGATGCTTTGCCTTTCATATCTCAGTTGCCGTCCATGAATTTACCCCCAGTAATTTGCCCCCAGTAATCCCTTCAGTAGTTTCTCTACATAAGAATAAGCACTTCATTGACACACAAATTAATTACTTCCCCCATCAACCCCTGCAGTAGTTTGTCTAAGTACGGATAAGCAGTAAAATGACACAAAATAAATTATTCTGCCCAACAATCACTTCAACACTTTGTTGAAGTATGCACAAACAATGGAATGAAACATTTGCCCAAATGATCTCTTTAGTAGCGTGTCCATCTATGCACAAGCACCAAAATTAACATTTCCCCAGTGATCACATCAGTAGTGTGTCCATCTATGCACAACCACCAAAATGAAATATTTCCCCAGTGATCACATCGGTAGTATGTCCAAATATGTGCAACCACCAAAATGAAACATGTCCCCACCAATGCCTCCAGCAGTATGTCCAAGGACCAAAATGAAACATTTTCAACTGATCCCATCAGTTATAATATCCATATTTGCACAAGCACCACAATGAAGCATTTTCCCACTGTTCCCTTCAGCAGTTTGTCCATGTATGCACTAGCACCAAAATGAAGCATTCACCCAATGATCACTTTAATAGTCTGTCCATATACGCACGTGTGTCCTTGGCTGCAAATGAAATATTCCCCATTGGTCCCTTCAGTAGTCTGTCCATCTATTTAAAAGCATGCCTCTGACACCAAATGAAACACTTCCCCCAATGATCCCTTCTGTTGTCTGCCCATATATGCACAAGCGTGTCTCTGGCTCCATATGAAACATTCCCCAGTGGTCCCTTCAGTAGTCTGCCTATGTATGCACAAACAATTCACTGACTCCAAATGAAAACATTTTCCTTCACCTTACAAATGCATAATCTCCTGTAAAATTGCTGATTACTGGTGTAAGTTCATTGCCATTTACACATCTGTTATGCAAATGAGCCCATTATGGATCCATCTCTGTGAAACCTATTGATTCGCAAACATGTAATGCCCCTCATACGCTGATCTCCCCATTGCATATGCCTCAAAGCATATTACTTTTGTGATAGGGAGGTGTGTTTTTAGCAAGGCCTCCATGTTTATTTAGACATCTTTAAAGTCTGTGATTTGCATAACAGTGTAGTGCTACTCTTCAAGGATTATAGCTACAAAAATGTGAAATCTTGGACTATGAATCCATCTGTCCACAACCCCTTTTTCCCATCTCTGCACAGGTGGTTGAGGTGTCACTTCAACAGTGACAATCATCTAAATCCAAGGTCTACAGTGCTATATTAGCCTAATATTTACATTCTCTCGGAGCAAAACAAACAGTATCAAACAGGCACTTTACTCTGACAACATTATGGAATCATTCCTTTGTCCTGGAGGTGCTTGTATCCCTTGGAAAAGCACACACCAACATATTACAAAAAGTCTGTGGCAATTTGTAGAATTATGCTGCCATAAAGATCATAGATTTATAGGTCCTTATGAGGATGGTAGCTTCTATTCATTATATTTTGTGTATAAGTAAGCCAGAGAGGGGTGCAACAAAGCCATTTACATGTTTTCTTTGTCTATGAGGATGAGGATTGCTCAGCTGGTGGTGAATATCCACTACTCATGCATACTTGGACATACTGTGATTCAGTATACAACGGGAAGTACTTTATGTGGAATGGAAGACAGTTACACGGAAGTGGTATTCCCTGGGATAGATACCTATCCTTCCAACACACTCTATTTCACAAAAAAGATTAAGATGTCTTGAGCAAGTATCATACAGCTACACCTGCAGTTGTGTAACAGCTCTGCCAAAATACAGTTTGAAGAAGCTTCATACATGAGACAGAGGTGGATTATACAAATAGCATAAATCCAATTCAACCAGGCTACAGTTCCTTCTATTGGAAGAACAGTTTTCTTTCACTATTTCAGATAGCCTTCCCCTTACATAAAAAGATATCGGCTATACTTAATGAATGCCTTCCCCTTACGTACAAAGTCCTCAGCTATCCTTACTGAATGCCTTCTCCTTACATACAAAGTCCTCAGCTATCCTTACTGAATGCCTTTCCCTTACATAGAAAGTCCTGGCTTTCCCCACTGAATGCCTTCTCCTTACATACGAAGTCCTCAGCTATCCTTACTGAATATCTTCCATTTACAAACAAAGTCCTTGGCTATCCTTACTGGATGCCTTCCTGTTACATACAAAATCCTTGGATGCCCATATTGAATGTCTTCCCCATACATATAAAGTCCTTGGCTATCCTTACTTAATGCCTTCACCTTACATACAAAATCCTTGGCTATCCTTACAGAATGCTTTCCTCTTATATACAAAGTTGTTCCCTATCCTTACTGAATGCCTTCCCCTTACATACAATGTCCTCGGCTATCCTTAATGGATGCCGTCCTCTTACATACAAAGTCCTTGGCTATCCTTAATGAATGCCTTCCACTTACATACAAAGTCCTTGGCTATACTTAGTGAATGCCTTCCCTTTACATAAAAAGTCCTTGGCTATCCTTACTAAATGCCTCCCCCTTACATACAAAGTTTTTGGCTATCTTTACTGAATGTCTTCCACTTATATACAAAGTTCTTGGCTGTCCTTTCTGAATGCCTTCCACTTACATACAAAGCCATTGGCTATCCTTACTGAATGCCTTCCCCATACATACAAAATCAATGGCTATCCTTACTGAATGCCTTACCCTTAAATGCAAAGTCCTCAGCTATCCTTACTGAATATCTTCCACTTAAATACAAAGTCGTTGGCTATCCTTACTGAATAACTTCCCCATACATACAAAGTCTTTGGCTATCCTTACTGAATGCCTTCTGCTGAAATACCAAGTCCTTGGCTCTCCTTAGTGAATGCTCTCCTTTTACATACAAAGTCCTTGGCTATCCTTAACATATCCACACATCCCCAGGGACAGCAATATCCTAGACCTGGTCATTACCAACATGGGCGACTGGAGTTCCACACCAGAGGTCAATTCCTCGTTGGTCAGATCCGAACATAAGCTAATCACCCTAGACTTCCACATCCCACCCCCACCCCCCATTAGGGAAATCACCATAAAAAATTTCTGCAAAGCTAACTCCACACTTCTTAAGACAGAAGTGGCAAACTTCATGACACCCATGCAGATGGACAATAGAAGTATGACTGCTGAATCCTACACAAATGCACTTTATAAGCACTTACACGAGTGCATGGATTGTGCTATCCCTAGCAGAACCAAGATGCTATCCTCCAAAAAAAGGAAGCTAGTCTAGTGGTCCCTGCCATAAACAAACTCTATAACAAAAGAAAGAAACTGCTGCAAAAAAGAGTAAAATCCCATAACTGGAAGAACTCCCTGGTCAGCCTCAGTAAGAAGATGAGATCCCTCATAAAATCCTCCAAAGCTAGTTATGAAAACAAAATTGCCACTGATTCTAAAGGCAACCACAAAGCATTCTATAGCTATGTCAAGAATCTTAATGGCAACACTCAGATCTGATCTGAGATACAGCACAATGGGACTAAATATATAGAATCAACTGATATTGCCAACATCATGGCAGATAGGTTCAGTGATAACTTTACCCCCCCCCCACCCCCCAAAGGGCCCATGTCTATACCAGAAGAATGCAATGTTACTGTAATCACGGCTGCACCAGTAAACACCACACTCTCCAAAGCCAAGAACATAGCATCCATGGGACCTGACAACATCCCAGGCTGCGTTCTACATGAACTACAGAATGAACTGGCACCCCACCTAAGCACCATGTTCAGTCAAGCCTAACATCAGGCTTTGTGCCCACTGAATGTTGCACAGTGACCATTATCCCACTCCACAAAGGGGGAGCCACCACAGAGCCTGGAAACTACCGCCTCATTAGCCTAATGAGCCTGTTCTGCAAGGCCATGGAACGTATCGTCATGGAACTTATAAACAAAGACATTGGTAATCTCCAAACTCTGGACCCCACCCAATTCAGGTTTGTAAAAGGCAGATCATGTTTCCTAAACCTGATTGACTTTTTTGAAGCAGTCACGAAAGCCGTAGATGAGGGTAAGGTGGTTCACACAGCCTATCTAGATCTTGCCAAGGCTTTTGACATCATCCCCCACTCTGGAATTTTAGATAAGCTCACTAAACTAAATATAAATCCGTATGTCACAAGATGGGTTGCCAACTGGCTCACTGACAGAAACCACACTGTGAAAGTAGCAGACTCCAAATCCGACTTCAGACCAGTGTGACAAGTGGAGTATCACAGGGGTCAGTCCTGGGTCCTCTCCTGTTTGCTATCTACTTTTCTGAAGTACAGGCTAATACAGAAAGTCTTTGGCTAATGAAGTTCACAGATGACTGCAAACTAGGTGCCATAATTGAAACTCCTAATGATGTAGACATCCTACAAAAGGGCCTCACTGAGACAGATGTCTGGTGTCAAAGCCATGGCCTC
Organism: Protopterus annectens; assembly: GCF_019279795.1. Taxonomy (NCBI): domain Eukaryota; kingdom Metazoa; phylum Chordata; order Ceratodontiformes; family Protopteridae; genus Protopterus; species Protopterus annectens. Next base: position 1,507,899,382 of record NC_056745.1, read on the forward strand.
AAACTCAATGCCAAAAATTGCATTGTCATCCCCTTTGGTAAAAACTCTGTACCCATGAGCTACCACATTGGTGAAACTGTGATAAGAGACCTTGGGACACAGGTGGACAGTAGTCTCTCCTTTGATAATCACATCACCACAGTAGTCAGGAAATCCTTCTACATAACACACCTCATCACAAAAGGTTTCTCATCCAGGATAAAAGAGGTCATTGTTCCCCTCTACTCGTCACTCATTAGACCCATTATAGAGTACAATGCCCCTTTCAGTATGTACCTCACAAGACAACTACAACAACTGGGAAGTCTGCAGAAATACCTCACAAAGAGGATTACCAGCCTCAAACAGATGCCCTATGCAGACCATCTCAAAAAACTCCAGCTTTACTCCAGCACATATTGCCTACTCAGAAGTGATATCTGCCTAACATACAAAGCTATGTCAAACCCAGAGCTGCTGGACATGCTCCACTTAAAGAAATCCCAATGCCTCCGAGCTACATGCTCTAGGGACCTAAACCTTGTCACCACAATAAACAGAACATGCTGGAGGGATAGATTCCTGTCCCAGAGACTTCCAATACTCTGGAAGAAACTACCTATTTATATCAAACAAAGCTCCTCATTAGCACTCTTCAAGAAAAATGTTCATGATTGGATGGGAAATAGGAAATTCACCCCAGGGATCACATCTGTGGCTCTGCTTGACAAGGGCACAGGAAAATAATTTTCATGGGTGGCGAAAGCCAGGGTACCTTTTTGAGTAGGCTTGTATAGGCCCTAGGGCCAATAGCCCAGTACCTATCTATAAACCTATGAACCTATGAATGCCTTCCCCTTTAATACAAAGCTCTCAGCCATCCTTACTGAATACCTTCCGCTTACATACAAAGTTCTTGGCTATCCCTATTGAATGATTTCCCCTTACATAGAAAGTCCTTGGCTATCCTTACTGAATGCATTCCCCTACATACAAAGTCCTTGGCTATCAAAACTGAATGCCATCACTTACATACAAAGTCTTTGGTTATCCTTAAAGAATGCCTTCCCTTGAAATACAAAGTCCTTCGCTGTCCTTACTGAATGCCTTCCCCTTACATATGAAGTCCTTGGAAATCCTTACTTAATGCCTTCCCCTGAAACACAAAGCCTCAGCTATCCTTACTGAATACCTTCCGCTTTAATATAAAGTCCTCAGCTATCCTTAATGAATATCTTCCTCTTACATACAAAAGCCTCAGCTATCCTTACAGAATACCTTCCACTAATATACAAAGTTCTTGGCTAGCCTTACTGAATACCTTCCCCTTACATATAAATTCCTTGGCTATCCTTACTGAATGCCCTCCCCATACATACATACTCCTTGGCTTTCCTTGCAGAATACCTTCCGCTTAAATACAAAGTCACAGGTTCATAGGTTCATACTAGGCTAACTGCCCTAGGGCATTTATAAGCCTAGCCAGAGTGTGTTTGGCTTTCACCACCCATTTTAAATGAATCTTGCTATGCCCTTTTTCGAGGTTAGTATACTGTGCCTCTGTCTAACAGTGACACAGAAGTGATACCAGGGTAAACCTATGATCTCCCATCCACTCATCAAGATTCCTCATGAAGAGAGTCAATGAGGGACTCTGCCTAACCTGGAATGGGATTTTATTCCAAAGTGAAGGGAGCCTCTGGGTTATGAATCTGTCCCTCCAGCATGTCCTATTTATTTCAGTGCTGAGGTTCAAGTCTCTCGAGCGCGTAGCTCGATGGGATTTGGATTTTCTGAGGTGCAGCATGTCCATTAATTCTGGGTTGGACATGGCTTTATACGTCAGGCACAGATTGCCTCTGAGCAGGAGGTATGCCACTGAGTAGAGCTGGAGATTCTTTAACTGGGAAGCATATGGCATCTGTTTGAGCCCTTTGATCCTCTTGGTGAGGTACTTTTGGGGTCTTTCCAGTTGCTGCAGGTGTCTGGTAAGGTACATCCCAAAAGGGGCATTGTACTCAATTATGGGCCTGATGAGGGATGAGTAAAGAGGCATGATGACCTCCCCTGATCTAGATGTGAATCCCTTCATGATTAGGTGGGCTAAATAAAATGTTTTTCTAACCACTTTGGCCACATAGTTTTCAAATGAGAGATTGCTATCAACTTGGGTCCCCAAGTCCCTAATTACTTCTTCCGTACTTAACGGATTACCACCTATGTGGTAATTTGTGGGCACTTTGATTTGCCAAAGGGGATGACTATACACTTTTTGGCATTTAGTTTGAGGCCATGGCTCTGGCACCAGTTGTCTGCTTCTATGAGGCCCTTTTATAGGATGCTTGTGTCGGCTGGAGAGTCGATTATGGCGCCTAGTTTGCAGTCATCTGTGAACTTGGTCAGCCACTGTCCTTCCATGTTGGCCTGTACCTCCAAGAAATATATACCGAACAAGAGAGGTCCCAGGACTGAGCCTTGTGGGACACCACTTGTAACTGGTTTGGAGTCTTACATGGCTCCAGCAATTCTAACCATGTGGGTTCTGTCCTTGAGCCAGTTTGCAACCCATCTAGTGACATAGGGATTTATATTTAAGCTGGTAAGTCCTTGACTATCTTTACTGAATGCCTTCCCCTTACATACAAAGTCTTTGGCTATACTTACTGAATGCCATTGCCTAAAATAGAAAGTCCTTGAATGTCCTTAATGAATGCCTTCCTCTTACATGCAAAGTCCTTTGCCATCCTTACTGAATGACTTCCCCTTACATACAAAATTCTTGGCTATCTTTACAGAATGCTTTCTCCTTACATAGAAAGTTCTTGGCTATTGTTACTGAATGCATTTCCCTACATACAAAGTCCCTGGCTATCATTACTGAATGCCTTTACTTACATACAAAGTCCTTGGCTATCCTTACTGAATGTCTTCCACTTACATACAAAGTCCTTGGCTATCCTTTTTGAATGCCTTCCCCTTACATACAAAGTCATTGGCTATTGTTAATGAATGCATTTCCCCGCATATAAAGTCCTTGTCTATCATTACTGAATGCCTTCACTTACATACAAAGCCTTTGGTTGTCCTAACTGAATGCCTTCCCCTTAAATACAAAGTCCTCGACTATATTTACTGAATTTCTTCCCCTTAAATACAAAGTCCTCGACTATATTTACTGAATTTCTTCCCCTTACATACAAAGTCCTTGGCTATCCTTACTAAGTGCCGTCCCACTAAATACAATGTCCTTGGTTATCCTTACTGAATACCTTCCGCTTTAATATAAAGTCCTCAGCTATCCTTAATGAATATCTTCCCCTTACATACAAAAGCCTCAGCTATCCTTACAGAATACCTTCCACTAATATACAAAGTTCTTGGCTAGCCTTACTGAATGCCTTCCCCTTACATATAAATTCCTTGGCTATCCTTACTGAATGCCCTCCCCATACATACATACTCCTTGGCTTTCCTTGCAGAATACCTTCCGCTTACATACAAAGTCATAGGTTCATAGGTTCATACTAGGCTAACTGCCCTAGGGCATTTATAAGCCTAGCCAGAGTGTGTTTGGCTTTCGCCACCCATTTTAAATGAATCTTGCTATGCCCTTTTTCGAGGTTAGTATACTGTGCCTCTGTCTAACAGTGACACAGAAGTGATACCCGGGGTAAACCTATGATCTCCCATCCACTCATCAAGATTCCTCATGAAGAGAGTCAATGAGGGACTCTGCCTAACCTGGAATGGGATTTTATTCCAAAGTGAAGGGAGCCTCTGGGTTATGAATCTGTCCCTCCAGCATGTCCTATTTATTTCAGTGCTGAGGTTCAAGTCTCTCGAGCTCGATGGGATTTGGATTTTCTGAGGTGCAGCATGTCCATTAATTCCGGGTTGGACATGGCTTTATACGTCAGGCACAGATCGCCTCTGAGCAGGAGGTATGCCACTGAGTAGAGGTGGAGTTTCTTTAACTGGGCAGCATATGGCATCTGTTTGAGCCCTTTGATCCTCTTGGTGAGGTACTTTTGGGGTCTTTCCAGTTGTTGCAGGTGTCTGGTAAGGTACATCCCAAAAGGGGCATTGTACTCAATTATGGGCCTGATGAGGGATGAGTAAAGAGGCATGATGACCTCCCCTGATCTAGATGTGAATCCCTTCATGATTAGGTGGGCTAAATAAAATGTTTTTCTAACCACTTTGGCCACATAGTTTTCAAATGAGAGATTGCTATCAACTTGGGTCCCCAAGTCCCTAATTACTTCTTCCGTACTTAATGGATTACCACCTATGTTGTAATTTGTGGGCACTTTGTTTTTGCCAAAGGGGATGACTATACACTTTTTGGCATTTAGTTTGAGGCCATGGCTCTGGCACCAGTTGTCTGCTTCTATGAGGCCCTTTTGTAGGATGCTTATGTCGGCTGGAGAGTCGATTATGGCGCCTAGTTTGCAGTCATCTGTGAACTTGGTCAGCCACTGTCCTTCCGTGTTGGCCTGTACCTCCAAGAAATATATACCGAACAAGAGAGGACCCAGGACTGAGCCTTGTGGGACACCACTTGTAACTGGTTTGGAGTCTTACATGGCTCCAGCAATTCTAACCATGTGGGTTCTGTCCTTGAGCCAGTTTGCAACCCATCCAGTGACATAGGGATTTATATTTAAGCTGGTAAGTCAATGGCTATCTTTACTGAATGCCTTCCCCTTACATACAAAGTCTTTGGCTATACTTACTGAATGCCATCCACTAAAATAGAAAGTCCTTGAATGTCCTTAATGAATGCCTTCCTTTTACATGCAAAGTCCTTTGCCATCCTTACTGAAGGACTTCCCCTTACATACAAAATTCTTGGCTATCTTTACAGAATGCTTTCTCCTTACATAGAAAGTCCTTGGCTATTGTTACTGAATGCATTTCCCTACATACAAAGTCCTTGGGTATCATTACTGAATGCCTTCACTTACATACAAAGTCCTTCGCTATCATTACTGAATGTCTTCCACTTACATACAAAGTCCTTTGCTATCCTTTTTGAATGCCTTCCCCTTACATACAAAGTCATTGTCTATTGTTAATGAATGCATTTCCCTGCATATAAAGTCCTTGGCTATCATTACTGAATGCCTTCACTTACATACAAAGCCTTTGGTTGTCCTAACTGAATGCCTTCCCCTTAAATACAAAGTCCTCGACTATATTTACTGAATTTCTTCCCCTTACATACAAAGTCCTTGGCTATCCTTACTAAGTGCCGTCCCACTAAATACAATGTCCTTGGCTATCCTTACTGATTACCTTCCGCTTACATACAAAATCCTCGGCTAGCCTTACTGAATGCCTTCCCTCTACATACAAAGTCTTTGGCTATTCTTACTGAATGCCTTCCCCTTACATACAAAGTCCTTGGCTATCCTTACTGAATGCCTTCCCCTTACATACAAAGTCCTTGGCTATCCTTACTGAATGCCTTCCCCTTACATACAAAGTCCTTGGCTGTCCTTACTGAATGCCTTCTCCTTACATACAATGTCCTTGGCTATCCTTACTGAATGCCTTCTCCTTACATACAAAGTCCTTGGCTATCCTTACTGAATGCCTTCCCCTTACATACAAAGTCCTTGGCTGTCCTTACTGAATTCCTTCCCTCTACATACAAAGTCTTTGGCTATTCTTACTGAATTCCTTCCCCTTACATATATAGTCCTTGGTTATCCCTACTGAATGCCTTCCCCTTACATATATAGTCCTTGGTTATCCCTACTGAATTCCTTCCCCTTACATATATAGTCCTTGGTTATCCCTACTGAATGCCTTCCCCTTACATATATAGTCCTTGGTTATCCCTACTGAATGCCTTCCCCTTACCTACAAAGTCCTTCGCTATCCTCATTGAATTCTTGCTCGGATAAGAGGCAGTAGAATTTAAATTCCTTATAAAGGTTTATTCTTCATATGCAGACTGGAACAAGGATGTCATACTAGTTTCAGTCCATATTTCCTGCTTGATATCATGCTCCTCCTCCTAGTTTATATATAGCGATTACATGGAGATGTCCTAAGGACGTTCCTAACAACCCTGGGGAATATTGGCGTCCAACCTAACACTCTCATACTGGGCAACTTCAACTACCCCTCCATTAACTGGGAAAACTATTCATGCACCAATACACTTGCCCAACATTTCCTGGAATTCATTAATTCCAATGTCCTGCACCAGCTCCTTCTTACCCCAACTAGAGGTAGCAACATCCTTGACCTGGTCATTAGTAACATGGACGTCCGTTGCTCTACAACAATAGTTAACTCCTCACTGTTTAGATCCGACCACAAACTAATCACCTTGGAAAGCCACATCCTTCTCACCACCCCCGCAAAGATAAGCACCATGAAAAACTTCTTCAAAGGTAACTTTGCGCTCCTAAGGACACAGGTGGCTAACTTCATGGCACCCATGCAAATGGAGAATATTTGCATGACCACCAAATCAGACACCAATGCATTGTATGAACACATACACAAATGCATGGATCTCAACATACCTAATAGACCCAAGACGCTTTCCTCCAAAAAAAAGGAACCCAATCTGGTGGTCCCCTGCCATAAACAAACTCTACAACAGAAGAAGGAAACTGATGTGGAATAAGGTGAAGTCCCAAGACTGGAAAAAATCCCTTATCAGCCTTGACAAAAAGTTGAGATCCCTCATCAAATCCTCTAAAGCTAGCTATGAAAATATAACTGCAGCAGATAGTAAAGACAACTACAAGGTCTTCTACAGTTATGTAAAGAACCTCCATGGCAATAACCATATTTCCTCTGAGCTACTGCACAATGGTATGTCCTATACTGAGCCAACAGATATTGCCAATATACTGGCCAACAGATTCAGTTTCAAATAACCCCTCCCCCTCGGACCAATCACAATACCAGTAGATTGCCAGGCACCCAGTATTACTGTTGCACAGGTTAAAACAGGACTGTCCAAGGTCAAGAATACAGGTTTTATAGGACCAGACAATATCCCTGGCTGTGTTCTACATAAACTACAGAGTGAACTGACAGTTCACCTGTGTGTCCTGTTCAATCACAGCCTCACCTTAGGCATTATCCCTACTGAATGGCACACAGTTATAGTCATCCCTCTCCTCAAAGGAGGAGCGACTACAGACCCTGTGAACTATCGCCCCATTAGCCTGACAAGTGTGATATGCAAAGCTATGGAATACATCATCATGGACCTAATAAACAAGGATATAGGGAATCTCCAAACTCTGGATACCACACAGTTTGGTTATGTGAAGGGTAGATCATGCCTGCTCAACTTGGTCGAGTCACCAGAGCTGTGGATGAAGGCAAGGTGGTTCATACAGTCTACCTTGATCTGGCCAAGGCCTATGATACCATTCCCCACTCAGGAATCATAGAAAAACTCACTAACCTAGGCAACAACCCTTATATCACTAGGTGGGTTGCAGACTAGCTCACAGATAGAACCCACAGTGTGAAAGTAGCTGACTCCAAGTCAGACTGCTGATCAGTCATGAATGGAGTCCCACAGGGATCGGTCCTCGGTCCTTTCCTGTTTGGTATCTATTTCTCAGAGGTCCAGGCCAACACGAAGGGACTCTGGCTGACAAAGTTTGCAGATGATTGCAAATTTGGAGCCATTATTAACTCCACAAGTGATAATGACATCCTACAGAAAGGCCTCACTGATATCAATGACTGGTGTCAGAACCATGGCCTTAAGCTCAATGCCAAAAAAGTGTCATCTTCCTCTTTGGGAAAAACCCAGTACCCATGGACTACCACACTGATGGTAGTGCACTGAACACAGAAGGCATTATAAGAGATCTGGGAATACAGGTTGACAGCAACCTCTCTTTTGACCACCGCACTGCCTCTGTGGTTAGAAAGTCCTTCTATATGACACCTCTCATTACTAAGGGTTTTGCATCCAGTAAGAAAGTGGTCATTGTCTCCCTCTACTCTTCCCTCATTAGGCCAATCATCGAAAACAGTGCCCCATTTGGCATGTACCTCACTTGGCACCTGCAATAACTGCCAAGGCTGCAAAAGTACCTCACCAAGAGGATCCTAGGCCTTAAACACTTGTCCTATATGAACGGACTCAAAAAACTCCAACTATTCTCTGTCTCATATCACCTACTTAGTGGCACTCTCTGCTTAACTTACAAAGCCATGTCTGATCCAGCTCTGTTAGAAATGCTACATCTAAAGAAATCCCAGTCCTTCCACACCACATGCTCCAGAGACCTCAACCTCACTACCACAATCAACAGAACATGCTGGAGGGACAGGTTCATAACCCAGAGACTGCCCATGCTATGGAATAGACTTCCCATGCATGTCAAAAAGAGCACATCACTGGCCCTCTTCACGAGAAATCTTGATGAGTGGATGGGAAATGGAAAATTCTCCCCGGGGATCACTTCAGTCGCTGTTCTTAACAGAGTTACTGGAAACTAAGGCCGGGTGGCACGATGCCAGGGTAATTCAATAGGCTAGGCCTGTAAAGGTTCCAGGGCCATTAGCCTAGTACACATCTATAAACCTATGAACATTGGTGGTGCAAAATTCTAAAATGGAATTCTTGTAGAATCAATGTCCAGCTGTTTTGCTTGAAATTGCTATTGCTTTGTTTATAGAGCTATTAAAGGAGAAATGATGTATAACAAGCAAAACCTTTCTGCCCAGCAGATAATACTTACGAGTGGATAAAGGCAATGTAAGGGCTAAACATCCCATTTCAATCACTGAACATATCTCCTCAGCATAACTCCATTTACTGCTTATACAACACATTGAGTGTTCATTACCCTCCATGTTTTTTGCCCATAGTGCTCCAATTCTTAACTCATAAGCATCCCCCAATTTTGTAAACTGTTTAAAAAGCCAGGGCTTAATAGCATTTGATGAAATCACATAATTTCTTTCAGTTTCTGGAATACCACACTTGTTGTCTCTGCTCATTCATTGTTTAACAGGGCTCTACTCATAGCAAAGTCATTCAGGGAGCATGCTATCAAAGAAACACTTTGGATAAACTTGTAGTAGTAACTGACCAACCCTTAAAAATCCTTAATATCTTTTTTATAGTGGTTATGGGAGAATTTCATATAATTTTGGTCTTCTGCGCTTGCGGTTTTGTGATCCTTCTTCCTAGTCCATATACTAAGCTTCAGTCATGCCCATTTTAAATTTAGTGAGGTTGGTTGATAACACTGTTTTTAGCATTACTTGAACGTTTGGGAAATGACATTTCTAGTTGTCTGGGAAAATAATTATATCATCAAGATAAGCTGTGAAATACCTAGTATGAGGTGTCACAATTTGATCAATAAACCTCTGCAACATTGATGGGACTCCATGATGACCACACAGCATGATTTTAGTGTAGAAGGTTCAACCAGCGTGGACAATTCTGGGATATCATAGGGCTCTGGAGTTATCCATGATCAAGATTGGACTTTGATTTTCCCAATATTTCAAGCAGCCCGTGTACTTTTGGCTGGCAGTGGGACTCAAATTTCGAAATACTATTGAGTTTTCTGAAGTTGTTGCAAATTACTATATTCCCATGAGATTCTACTCACTCTTAGATTCCCTGGTGAACTCAAGTATAATAGTTTCAAATTTACCTTTTCACAAGGATAGTCTAAACATACTACTTGATTAAATTAGTTGTACCAGGAAATCCTGAAGATAGGCCACTTATTCATGAATCAAAACAATTTACATTCCATGTTGTTGGCCACTGATACTTTTTTCACTTGTCTTTACTTATGGATGTACCACAAGGATTAGATCTTTCTGCATCAGACACATTTGCTATATAAATGCCAGTTTCTCTCCAACCCTTTAAGACATTTGTGAGTCACAAGTGCTTCAGTTTCCTCTTAGTAGTTTTGCTACACTTGGAAATTCAATTGACATATTTTCTTCATTACATCAAAAGGGGCTGGACAGATGGAAAGAAATTTGTCTTCAGCAATAGAAACTAATGCAACTATTTTGTTTCTTGTTTTTAACTCTCTATTTTGAGAGATTTTATTAAAAGTTCTATCTTGAGCTTCCTGTGCTCTTTCTGTATTCTCCCTGACCACAGGCTCACATGACTGGGTGTTAACTTCAATACAATATGTTTTTTAACTTATACTGCAAATTTGTAAAACTATCCTACCACACCTTTGGACAGAGTGCCTTCCTCTTCCCAATTTCTTTTGCTGCATTTAATTCATTCCCTCCAGCGGAGCTCAAGAAGTTTGCACTGTAACTTCCAATGGGCAGAGCCTAAGCCTTTTCACAGAATCAAGTTATGTCTTCACATTTTAAGCAAATGTTCACATCTCTGGAACCATAGGGGTTATGAAAGATGTATAAATGGCAAACTTCAGTACAAACTGTTTCTACAGTGGCAGTATTCTTTAGGTTCTAGGTCTTAAACTGATTTTTGTAAGTCACAGTAAATACAGTTTTTGTAAACAACCTACAATATCTCAGCAACCACTCAAGTTGCACACATACTGTCAGCAGCATTTTATTCATCTAGCTGATAGCTTCCATATAAGGCTAAAGAGATCTGCCTGTGTTACTCTGTTGCTGAGATATTCAGAAAGAATGTGAACATTATGTCAATATGAATTAATATCATAAAAACAATAATCTATTTACCTGCACTAGACAGATTTTACATATGAATGCAGTTCAGTTTGCCATTCTGCAAGCTTTAACATGAAATCATTTAAGAACTTGCACATAGCATGGTTTTTGGAATTATTGATACAAATATGAACAAATAATATTTGACACCTAGAGACCTTAGTAGGAGTTAACTGCAGATGCACCTGGAGGTATCACTCAGATGTAATAAGTTAACAAGCTGCTTTAAATGGAATGAATTCTCTCATGACTTGGAAAACATCTTATACAGCAAAGAGAAGGTAAATAAAAGCTAGTTTTATTTTTCACATTTTCTATAGCTTTATGAAGCACATACTTTAAAGTTTTGTTACAATGATTACTGACCCATCTCTTTCAGGATAAGCTATACATGTTTGTAACTGCTTCACTTTAAAGAACTGAAGAAGTTCATGCATTACTGTAGATATGAGTGGGTTTCCACAGTCAATAAGGATTTCTTCTGCAATACTCACAGAAAAGTAGTACTCCAGAAGAAATCCGTATTGATTTCCACAGTCAATAAGGATTTCTTCTGGAATACTCACAGAAAAGTAGTATCAGATCCCTTGTTGTAGACTTTACACACAATGTTTCTGGAACCTTTGGTTTATAGGTAACAGTTAGTAATATTTACTTCTGATCTTTATTCAACTATACAAGAGGATCTACTATGTCTATGTTTATGGAGACAAATGGTTCTTATAGAAAAATATATTACAGTGTTCTAAACCTGGATTGGTGCTGTCCTCTGCGACTACAGAGGACCTGCAAAGGATTATTGTATTTCCTTCATGACATCTGGCAAGTTAAATCTAGCTAAAATATTAATTTTAGCCATGTCTTTTTCTTTCCCAGATAACCAACCTAGACATGACTGTGTACTAACTTCAATGTAAGAGCTTTGAAGGACTTTCACATGAATAACTGCTTCAATATATTTTTTTAAGCTACCCATACAGTAAATCATTTTATTGCTCAAAGTATGAATAGGATGCGCTATGTTCTATTCCCATTACTCCTCTGCTAGTGTCATTATGATTTTTTTCTGGCCGTACCATATTCATCTATACCTTCCAGTGCATTATAAATATTCTGCCTTAATATATGTATCTTTACTAGAGAGCTGAGTCTCTGACAGAAAGTCTTACTGAAATATAAATCTGTGGACAGTGTTATGCACAAAAGCAGCTAGATAAAACATTTTACCTAGAATATTTTGCATTTCCACATTAATTATTATGTATTGCCTCTTGTCTCCATGTGTACATATAACATACATTTCTGGTTAATAAAAGCTTTTTGGTGCTTGCACACATACTGAGTTCTAACAAGTGTAATCATACTTAATGACTGCAACTGTCCTTGCATTTCATTACCCTCCACAAATTCATTATGTTGAATATATGTAGCAATAGCAAATGGCAAAAAAAAACAGTTCTGCAGTTTTGCTACTTAACAAATCAGCATTGTCATATTCTTATTTAAGTATTTTTCTTTATTTTTAACATATTTACTCTATTTACAAATATAAGCAGCAAAAAGGAACATTGAACACTTTCCTTAAGAATGAACTAAAACAACAATAATACAATCATATTTAAGATTCATTGCATCTTCAGTTTTGATAATAAAAACTCTAACTTGTTCCAATAATTAATTTTCAAAGTTTTTTCAGATTTCTTAGTTTTATAGTGTCTTTTTTATTTTTGCCTAAAAAAACAGTGTTTATCAAAAGTAAGTTCCATATTTGAGTTCTATGTTTTAGTTATAGCTTTTCTTGCAACTGGAAGTAACCGCCAAAACACTATATATTGATGACATTGTACATCTGAAGGAACAGGTGCATTCAGTGAAATGACCTATCTTGTAAGCATGCACTTGTCGCTCCAAAAAGCTTTAAATAATTCTTTTATATCATCCCAAAAATCAATTAATTTTTGTACAATCCAAGACTGTGATATTCTAAGGGCATACTTTCAATTGTGGCTTACCTAACTGCGGGTTACCTAGGATGAAAACACTTACAGATTTAACATTACCAGGTTTTCTGACTGGAGATTACTTAGCTATACTCCCCTTTTCTAGCACACTAATATACATTTCTTTAACAGGTAATGTATTTTGTTTGTCTGTAGACCCAGGTACATTTATTATTAAATACCTTGCTGTAATTTAGGTGCATGCAATTCAGTCTTAAAGCTTTTGGTTAACAATAATTTCTACTAAAACAATTCATTTTTCAGAGGATGTAGACTGCATTTGTGCTATCTACTTTCTTTATTAGGGAATGCCAATGTGTATATATATATATATATATATATATATATATATATATATATATATATATATATATATTTATAAAGCTAGAATTTTCAGTTTTTGATTACATTATTCAAAACATGAGCTAACTGTAATTTAAGAACATCCATTTGATCTGTCTCTTGGGACCTTATACCTGTATATTCAAATTGAATATCCAGCTATGCAATATACATGACTGTGTCTCAGATGAAACAACAGCATTGAATAAAATTAATTTATTTAGTATTTGATACCTAGTAACATCAATGTCTGTCAAGTACATGTAGGCCTTCAATGATTCTTCTGTCTGATGTGATGGCAACATGTTGGCCCAGTCAATCCAGGGCCAGTTTTCTCTGCATACCTCTAAAATACTAACAAGTAGTACCTGTGAATCATGCTTCTTTATACATTTACCAGCCTACAAAGTTCAACACCCAGTCATTGACTAAACCTTCATAATGTAGAGTTGCCACTGAAATAAACAACCGGCTGTTGTGGCTCATTCTTCCTGTAAAGTTGCAATAACTTCAGCAAATATTAGTATTTGTTGTCTAGTACTTTTCAGTTTTTGATTGATGGCTGCTGTGGCATTTGCACTATTTTCTGTCACTTTATTCAAGCAATCACCAGTGGCTATTGCAGCCTTCACCAAAGTTTTATTTATTTCCTCCATTTTGGGTCTGGACACAGTAAGTGGAAATGGTTATAACATTACAGTATGAACATTGAATAAGGACAGTGTCTGTTAGCAGCAATTCATTTAACATAAAGTTTCTTTTCATTGGAAAAATTCTTCAGAAAGGTACATCTTTTAAGGCAACACAAAACTGACATGAACATACGATGAAATAATGTGATGAATCATTTTTATCAGTCTGTGGCGAATGTGCATATCACTTCAAATCATGCCACAAATTATTCATACAGCCAAATTTTACATTTTCTAGAGTATTGTCAGTAGCAGAGATTAACATTTTTCCCACATTTTTCCCACATCTAATTTCCTGTGGTTTTCTTTAACATAATATACAAACACTGTAAATTTCATGGGTAAATAAATGTTTGCTGATATGAAATAAAGACATCAAACATAAGCTGATTCACTCCAAAATTAAGTAGCAATATTTACAATCCAATCCTTTCTTAGAAACCTTTCCCAGGCCAGTACAAATTTAGCATTACCAAACAGCCATTTACCTTGGCAAGTAAAAAAAACATAGTTGCTCAGTCCATCAGATGCTTAAGTTCCTTGACTAAATGTCATAACACATTAAAAAGGCTTGAAGCAACACATAGAATTGTTTTATCTTTCTTGTAAGAGTAGGATGATTCCAGTTCAAACTAATTGCAGTTTCATCTTCAGAATAATTGGCTTCTCTTTCACTGTCTTAGACCACATTCCTTTCAACACTAAACCACTAGGAATCCTCCTATAATTCCATCTGAAAGATGTGAACCAAGTTATTCTATTTCCATTAAGAAGTGAACAGTTGGCCTTCATGAGAATTCATACCTGTCTCCTGCCAGAGGCAGGTTCTGAAGAGGAGTCTCCTGAAAGCTAAAAATCAAGGATGATGGGGATCCAGAAAGTGTCTCTGAAAAGAGGAGGAACAGAATCTGTGGTTCTGCAAAACAAAACTGATGGAATTGCATCAAGGTGAAAGACTTTTTTTGTAAGTACTGTTTTATTTACTAGCTGGCATAGTGGAAAACATTATGTATTCTGGAATACTGGAATTGGGGGAATGAACTTTGTATAACCGCCAGGTAGCACGTAAAAGATTCTCCTTCTTTTATTTTGCTCCACATATTTTCCATGTAAATATACCTCAATTTAAAAACTGCAAGGCTGGGTCCAAAAACTGTTCTTTTCTTTCCAAAGATTGCTAGAAAATCCATTAATGTAGGATGCGTGTAAAAGTACAGTTTGTATTCAGACTAACTACCTGAAAACTAATGTCCTGCTTGTGTTGACTTCATCGGTCCAGAAAATAATATAAATAACACCGGCTAACTGCTAAATTGACCAGTAATATCAGTTCCTCTCAACTTGTGTAAAAAACTAGGTGAAAACCATTAAAAGCCCTTGTGCTCTGTTTAGAATTAATGTCTCTTGCTAAGGGGATCAGCATAATAGGTGAGCTCTGATAAAAAAAAATCCTGTCAGTGATTTTTTTCTCTGAAATGCTAAAACTTTATGTGTGCTAGAAATGACAGTGGCTGTACTCTGCTCAGATGGTAAAAATATTTCAGGCTTTAGTACATTCTACTAAGTGGTCAAGGCATGCTGTGCAGCCAATGACTAAATATTTTAGTCTCCAGTGACAGATATCATAGCAAACTATTAGGCATGATAGTGGACGATAATCTTAAATTCAACCCACATAAACCTTTCTCACCAACACAGATAAAACTACTCTTACCACTACTTATCTCCTCCCCAGACTTCTTTATGGTGCTCCCATCCTTACTAAATCAAAACTTGAATGATGCTATAATAAAGTTACTAAATCTGCAGCAAATATTCCTTTCAAAACCCACCAGTATATAGAAAGCCTACATTGGTTAGAAATACCCCATCAGCTAACATATGCACAGCTTTTTAACACATATAAAATTATCCAGTACCCATCTGCTTGTCCAGCAGTAAATAACAATCTACACAACCATATTTCCAGTTGGTCATTATGATCCAATGACCCAAAACCCCTGTCTTTCCACAGATATATCAGATCTGCTGGGCACTGTCTGCACTCACACTACATTGCTAAGATGTGGAACTCCTTACCTGTATTCATCAGGTCAATACCTTCCCTCCCATCCCTCATAACCATTCTGACAGTCATCCTAGCCAAAAACTGACTTTGTTTTTGCCAACACCAAGGTAAACTACATCCCTAAATGTGAACAAGTACCTGTTCATACCTCACATCTCCTTAAACTACATCCCTAAATGTGAACAAGTACCTGTTCATACCTCACATCTCCTTAAACTACATCCCTAAATGTGAACAAGTACCTGTTCATACCTTACATCTCCTTAAACTACATCCCTAAATGTGAACAAGTACCTGTTCACACCTCACATCTCCTTAAACTACATCCCTAAATGTGAACAAGTACCTGTTCACACCTCACATCTCCTTAAACTACATCCCTAAATGTGAACAAGTACCTGTTCATACCTCACATCTCCTTAAACTACATCCCTAAATGTGAACAAGTACCTGTTCATACCTCACATGTCCTTAAACTACATCCCTAAATGTGAACAAGTACCTGTTCATACCTCACATCTCCTTAAACTACATCCCTAAATGTGAACAAGTACCTGTTCATACCTCACATCTCCTTAAACTACATCCCTAAATGTGAACAAGTACCTGTTCATACCTTACACCTCCTTACTACATCCCTAAATGTGAACAAGGACCTATTCGTACCTTACACCTCCTTACTACATCCCTAAATGTGAACAAGGACCTATTCGTACCTTACACCTCCTTACTACATCCCTAAATGTGAACAAGTACCTGTTCATACCTCACATCTCCTTAAACTACATCCCTAAATGTGAACAAGTACCTGTTCACACTTCACATCTCCTTAAACTACATCCCTAAATGTGAACAAGTACCTGTTCATACCTCACATCTCTTTAAACTACATCCCTAAATGTGAACAAGTACCTGTTCACACCTCACATCTCCTTAAACTACATCCCTAAATGTGAACAAGTACCTGTTCACACCTCACATCTCCTTAAACTACATCCCTAAATGTGAACAAGTACCTGTTCATACCTCACATCTCCTTACTCTCCCTTCTTCACTCATTTCCTTACTTCTGTCAATTTCTCTCTTCTGACTTTCTCTCTTACTTAATACACCATAAGCTTGCTTTTCTCTCACTTCATATTGCAATTCCTGTTTCTGTTATACTAATTTCACTTTAATTTCTTTATAAACTGGCTATAATTTTTCAAATTATTAAACCATCATCTTATAACTTGTATCTATTCTTAACCAATGTTTTCATATTACGTTTTGTAATACATTAGAGGTTTTCTCCCCAGGCCTCCACTGAAAATGTGTTACTATCCAATTGTACTTTCCTAGTAATCAAATCTTAATAAAAATAAATAAATAAATCCATAACATACATACATACATACATACATACATAAATACATACATACATATCTCCTACATTGAATCAACTGCCTCCCTTGCTGGGCATCCCAAAAAACAGTTCACCTTTGAGGAAATCTCAGAATAGAAGATGTGCATTTCTACTTGGATTAATTTGAGAGATGTACACAAGAGAAAGCTAGCCCCAAAGTGGATCAGTTGCTACCTTTCCATTTAAGTGGGAATTCTCTAGAAGCATGAATGGACCTTGAGGATGGTGAAGCACACAACTACAAAAAAACAAACAAGAAATTATGTGTAATGCTACAGATTCATCTTCGGAACCCTAACTTAAATTTCAGAACTGGATAGTAGGCATGGTAGGTCCACATATGGTTGACTTCATGTGTGGTTTGAAATTGTGACTAGAATCCCATATAAATAAAGTAAGTCAAAATCAAGAAATCTTGACTGCTGATAAATTTAAAATTTAAATTCAAGAAAATGGCTACTCTCGTGCAACACTAAAACTTCGAGATGCCATAGTTTTAATATAATGCCTTTTGTTACCTGAAATTGCACCCCAAAGTCAGAACTGTATGCACAGCCAAACAGTAACAGGCTTTCAATTAAGTATGTTTTTCCACAGCAAGCAAGAAGAAATGATGACAGGCTAGCTGAGCTGTTTTAAATGTTCTAGTAAAGTGCACATAACAAAATACTGTTGTCACCAACAGCAGTACTGTACTCCTAGGAACTGTTATTGTAGCCAGCAAGCTGTGTTTGCCAGTTTTATGTGACAGTGATGAATGTTGTAACTACTAGAAGTATAAACTCTCCTTTTTTGCCACTGTGCTGTCACCTAACTTGTTAAATGCACTATTGTGATTGAAAATAATGAGATGAGAATGAGACCCATGTGGACAGTAGTCTCTCCTTTGATAATCACATTGCCACAGTGGTCAGGAAATCCTTCTACGTGGCACACCTACTCACAAAAGGTTTCTCATCCAGGAAAAAATAGGTCATTGCTCCCCTCTACTCATGACTCTTTAAACACATTATAGAGTACAATGCCCCTTTTGGTATGTACCTCACAAGACATCTCCAACAACTGGAAAGGCCGCAGAAATATCTCACAAAGAGGGTCACTGGCCTCAAACTGATGCCCTACACAGACCGTCTCAAAAAACTACAGCTTTACTCCATTGCATATCGTCTACTCAGAGGCGATCTCTGCCTAACATAGAAAGCTATGTCAAACCCAGAGCTGTTGGACATGCTCCACATAAAGAAATCCCAATCCCTCCGAGCTGCACTCTCTAGGGACCTAAACCTTGTCACCACAATAAACAGAACATGCTGGAGGGATAGATTCCTGTCCCAGAGACTTCCCATACTCTGTAACAAACTACCTATCTATATCAAACAAATTTCCTCATTAGCACTCTTCAAGAAAAATCTTGATGATTGGATGGGAGATAGGAAATTCACCCCAGGGATCACGTCTGTGGTTCTGCTCAACAGTGGCACCGGAAAATAATTTTCTTGGGTGGCAAAAGCTAGGGTACCTTTTTGGATGGGCTTGTATGGACCCCAGGGCCGATAGCCTAGCACCTAGCTATGAACCTATGAACCTATGTAAGGGTTGTTGGACTCAGGCAGCATGATTGCATTAGCTAGATCACAATATATTTGTAAGAATAAAGCAAGAAGTAAACAGAAAATGGATGTAATATGAACACATGGAGACAAATGGGAAGTACCCCATTACACAGACAGGAATACAAACCCTCTAGGAAATATAAAACTCCCAGGAGCTATATTACCTAATGTAATACATGATGTGATAATTATTCAAGATGTTCCCCAATTCAAGAAGTAATGGAACATGTGGTGAAAATAAAAAGTTCAGCTGGATATGTAGCCAAAAATACTTAGCCACAGTAAAATATATGGGCGTAAGAATAGAAGACACTGTGGGGGGGTGTAAGAATTGTCTATGAGTAAAAGAGTTAGTTAAACCTAAAACTGAGTATAGCTAAAACAAATGCTGCAGTTGGTTGAATAATAATAATGTTAGCACAGAGGCTAGCAGGGAAGAGAATATGGTTAGGGGTACACTAAGGGAAATAGCTATAAAAACTGAAGGAGAAAAAGATGAATCTCGTACTGAACACAAAAAAAATGGAAAGAGGAACTTGAACAGTCTTAAGATTCAACCTACTATTTCCATGAAGATAGCCAGTCAGAAACAGAGCAGGACTATACAGGAACCACCCCCCCCCAGTTCATGTCAGAATGTTGATATAAAAGTAGCTGGTTTATCATGATGCTCAGATAAGCCATATGAATTTCAAGAATGCACTGTGGGAATACATTGCGTTAAGTAGAGGTAGAGAAAATATAGCAAGTGTAAACAGTGAGCCAAAGTAGCAGATCACATCCAATTCATATACTTTGAATTTTGAATCCACTTGCTATAAACGATAAGCAAAGAAAAGTAACATATACTTAGCCAGTTATTACCTCCGATTTCTTTTAGAATAAGTGGGATAAAGTTGGCATAAAGCCACATTTTTGGTGGCCATTTTAAAATGAATGAGACAAAAGCTAAGATTTTAACTACATTCTGCTGATCTGTTGCTATGAAAGCAATATAATATGTTTATGTAGCTTGCCCAAAATGTCAAAGGATAACTACCGATCAAGTTGGTAACAACTTTTTGATACCCTTACCTAAGATGGTAACCTCATTTGAGAGAATAGCAATGGATATTGTATGCCCACTTGTAAAATTGTATAAGGACCACTGGTAATAACTTACTAAACAAAATAATTTGCAGAGACAGATATCTACACAGACTAATGCACAGTCTATAGCAAAATAAATAATGCTGTTTTTCTTTATAGTAGAAATCACCCAATAAATTCCTAATGACTAATGATTGTGATTTACATCCAGACGAATGCATTACTGCTTCATTTGAAGCAGTTAATCACATATGCATAATGCTTTCAGACTGATATATTTCTTGTGCATTTTAATAAAAACATGGTGTTTAGGAAAAGCTACAAAACTGGAGGGGAAAATATATTCTGTTTCCTGTAAGGGAAGTAATCAAATCTTCAACAAGTTTCACACCATTTGAACTGTAATTTGACAGATAACCCAGAGATTTGCTATATATAGCAAAATAAAAACTATGAGAAGCATTTACAGACCTGTTGGACAGAAAACGAGCTATAACGCCTATACTGAAAGAACTAAAAGGGCATATGGGGAGGAAATATAATAAATATAACAAGAATGATAAGACAATTTAAACCAGAGGATAAAGTACTTGTGTTTACCACTGTTGAAAACATGTTAATTTCAAGTGTTAATGAGACATTGAAATGGTTGCAAAATACGTAAAGTATAGGTTGAAACAAACAGGAAAAAGGAAACTGTAATATGTATACTGGATAAATGTGGTAAATATATTTGTGGAGAAAATTAATGCCACCAATGCATGCCCTAAAGTATGAATAGATAAAACAGTAACAATGTCTCACAAGCAGGAAGTAAAGGAGCCTGAACTTGTAGTAAGGAAATATTTCCATAGTTATCTGTCAGAACTAGTTTAATTTTGAAGAACACTGAAACCCCACCTGTAAAAAAGTATATATATGAAACTACTGAATTCAATTGCCAGCTAAAATCAATTATGAAAAAGGGACACTATATTCAAACATGGGTTCATAGAAGAGTCCCAAAGTGAGTGGAATAACCCAATTTTATATGTTCCAAAGTCTGATGGTTTTGTAATGGCTTTATAAAATGAAATAATATTATTTAAATTTAACCGGATTGTAAAACTCATGCAAGTCTAGGGTTCTGTCTCCTTTGCATGTAACAAGTCTACTGACAATTTCTATTAGCCCAAAAGCTAAGAAAAAGAATACAACGTGCATATCATTTGCACACTTTCATCATCGAGACCTTTTGGTCTCCACAGAGAGCCTGCTACACTGTAGAAGCTGATAGACCAAAGCCTTAAACTCCATACTAGACATGCAGCAACCTACCCAGGAGATGTAATAATGTATTAAGGAATTTGAGAGCTATGTACCTAAAGTGCAGTCATTTTACTCTTTCTTTGTCAGGCTGGGTTCACTGTTAACCCTGTACCTAAAGTGCAAGTCATTTTACACTTTCTGTGTCAGGCTGGGTTCACTGTTAACCCTGTAGCTAAAGTGCAAGTAATTTTACACTTTCTGCGTCAGACTGGGGTCACTGTTAACCCTGTACCTAAAGTACAGATGTTTTAGACTTTCTTTGTCAGGCTAGGTTGACTACTAACCCATCTAAGTTAGTTATGGCAAAAAAAAATATTTGGGTTATGTTATAAATCAAGAGAAATCAAAACCACAAACCAAGGAAAGTAAAGCAGTATTACAATTGGATCACACCAACCACTAAGAAACAACTTCAGATTTTCTAATGTTAAAATTCTTATTATAGTAAATTTGTCTCATGTTTTCTACCATTGCTTTTTCTCTGACTGACTTGACAAAGAGTAAGGCTACCTTGAAGTTTAAGTTGACATTTGAAGCAAAACAAGCCTTTAAGCAACTATAAAAGATGTGCTGTGTTCAGAACTAAAACTCACGGCTGTAAAATTCTTAGCACATACAGGTACATTTGAGATAGATGGGGATAAACAGTCAATCTTTCATATAACCAGAAAGCTCAGAAAATAGAAAGTTATAGAAAGAGAATGCCCTATAATAATACAGGCCCTCATCACCCTAAAACACTATTTATTTGGTAGGGAATTTGTGTTAATCGCTGACAATGCCCCTCTGAAATGGATGTGACATCAGAAAGACTGCAGCCTGGAAATATCCAGATGAGCTTTCAATGTATATACTTACAGTTTTAAAATCCAGCATTATTCAGGCAACACTCACATGAATGGGGGTTAGCTGTCTTGGGGTTTATGCTATATGCAATGGTGTTACAAACAGTAGGTCATAGCTTGAGGGCAGGCCTTCATGTGGCATAGAGACTGTTGTGTCTGGCAAACACAATACTCGTGGAAGTGTTAAGTCTGCTAGTGTGACCTTTACCAGAGTGTGTGTCATGAAAGGAAACTGCAGTGTTCCTGAGTAATATAGAACAGCTAGGCAAACGAGAGAGTGAAACTCTACATGACAACTCATGAGGAAGGCATGCCTCTTTTTTCACAAGTTTCATACCTCTCAACTGTTCATATTTCCTCAGAATGTCCTGATTTTTGACTCATATTTCTGGTCTATTCATATAAAATCTGTGGTTTACTCACAAATCACTGGGATGATCTGAGGATTGAAGTCACTAAATAATGGCATACATTTGAGTTTCAGACTTCATATTCTTCTGAAAAATTCTTGCTAATCCTGTCATCCTCTCAGCTTTCTAAGTTTACAAGAGGAATATTTAAGATCTGTCCCTGTTTTTGGAACTTTGCCCCCCCCCCCCCCATTTTGTTGGGCTTTGTCCAGATTTCTTGTGCTAACAGGTTGAGACATATGTTCCTGACCACTGGATCTAAAGGGTTTTTTTGAACAGAGTCTTCAGGGAGCTACATATGAATGACCAAGGCAGCTTTGAAGGTATCACTGAAAACTGAAAAGTAAACAGAAGCTTTTGTTCCTGAAATATAAACTAAAGATTTAACCCTGCCTACGAGGTAAAAAGAGTCTTAAAGAAAATGCTTGATTTTCTTCTGGAAGAGTAAAGCTGTGAAACTGAACTTTGGAAAATAACCTAGCAGTGCAAGTATGACTCTGTTCCTTTCATGGCATTTCCACATTTTGTGTTTTCATGGAAACAAACTTACAATTCAGAAGAGAAAAAATAGTGTCATAGACTATTCCATTTGTTTCATGTACTTCCAGAGAATATATACGTGTGTGTATGGGGGGGTGTAGCTCTCTATTTAGTTATTAAACTATAATCTGTCTATCTATCTGTCTATCTATCTATCTATTTATCTATAGGTGTATATATCTGAAACTATATACACACCCCCTGTTTGTTAATTCAGAAGATTCACTATGAGGAGTTTCTCAGGTACTTAGCAGAGAGTAAGACAGAAAAACAAAGGACACAGTGTTTCTGTGTATGTCTATCTGTCAGTGTGCATGTCTTTGTGCGTGGGTGGGGTGTGTAAGTGGTTCACTGTAGTTATTTAACCACTGAATTTTTAAATGGTAATATCACAGCACCTAAATCAACATCTCAGGTTATTCCATATTCAATTGTAAGTTTATTTTTTTCTGCTAGTATATAAATCTTGCATTTGTGTGATTATTGGCTCATTTACTCAGAGATGCTTACCATTTGGTGCTGATTTATTTATTTATTTATTTGACATATGTTGACCGGATTACTTCAGCTGGGACAGAGCCCTTTTTCAGTGGACATCCGGGGAGAAAAGCTCCACAGTAAATACATACAATAAAGAAAACTTAGTGTTCAGATAAGACAAGAAACATACATAGAATAACAAAGCAGGAAAAGCATGCATGGCAATTAGAAACAACATTATAGTAAAATGCAGTGTACAAGAATACTTATGATTAGGCATAAGAGCTTGTTAGGAGTGTAATAACAAATAAGTAATAAGGAAATCAAAAGCAGAATCATTTGACTGATAAGTCCAATACCAGAACAGAATAAACTGATAAATAAATAAATAATACAATTAGAAAAAAAAAATTAGAATTAAATGAAAAAAATTAAAAAATTAGAATAAAATGATGCTAGAGTCTTTGAGAAATTTTACTTTTACCTGAAGCTATCCTTGACGAAACAACAAAATTAAGTATTATTTTGCACTTGTATTGCTTGTTTTCATTACATTGCCATAAATTTATTTGCTATTGTCTTTCCTGTACTTGTTTAACAGTTTTAAGTTACATTTTTTGACTGCTATAAGGGCCGCTTTTCTGCATTTAATACACTGCATCTATATTCTTCACTGCTTTTAGGCATCTGCTTGTGTTTCCCTAACACTTGGGCTCCAAACTAGTAATTTTACATTAAGATGGCCAATGTCTGTACTCTTGTGGCAGGAGAGGGCTGATTTTCACCTTTCTGAGCTGGGAATTGCTAGAGGTAGACAATGTGCTTACCTGATTGTCCTTAAGGCATAACTAGTTTAAAACTTATTTTTTCTGCTTGTATACAAGTCTCACATTTATGTGAAGCTACTCTTTAGTTAGTGGTGCCTTGTCTATACGAAACCACTAAAGTGGCAGATTCCCTACAAAAACTATATTAGAAATTTACTGGGGTCCCACGTTACTCAAGAAGCAACTGTTTTGCATGCTGAGCAGCATTGCTGCATTTAGTTAGGTTGAGATGACATTATAATAGCACCCAGGACGTTTGCTGCTCAAAGATCAACTGGTGGGGGTGCTGGACAGCATCACTGTATAGATTAGATGTAGATTGAACTGGTGGGGGTGCTGGACAGCATCACTGTATAGATATGTAGTGGCTTGAATGTGGGGGGGGGGACAGACAGCATCACTAGATAGAGATAGATGTAGATTGAACTGGTGGGGACAGCATCAATGTCACTGTACAGATTAGATGTAGATTGAACTGGGTGCTGGACAGCAGACATGCTGTAGATAGATGTAACTGGTGGGTGCTGGGGGTGCTGGACAGCATCACTGTATAGATTAGATGTAGCTTGAACTGGTGGGGGTGCTGGACAGCATCACTGTATAGATTAGATGTAGATTGAACTGGTGGGGGTGCTGGACAGCATCGCTGTATAGATTAGATGTAGCTTGAACTGGTGGGGGTGCTGGACAGCATCACTGTATAGATTAGATTTGACTGGGGGGTGCTGACAGCATCGCTGTATAGATTAGATGATAGATTGAACTGGTGGGGTGGGGGACAGCATCACCATATGATTTAGATGTAGCTTGAACTGGTGGGGGTGCTGGACAGCATCGCTGTATAGATTAGATGTAGATTGAACTGGTGGGGGTGCTGGACAGCATCGCTGTATAGATTAGATGCAGATTGTACCAAGCAAGCATCCATCACTTGTATGGCTGCAAATGCCCCCCACTTCTTTCCCTTGTACAGCACACATTAGGATATGCAACTGTGGATGGCCAATTTCCTGCTATCTCTGCATCTAGCTTATTGCACATGGGTATCCTGACGCAATTAGTACACTGACAATCACTTAATTCTGGAGCTGACAAATGCAGTGTGTCAGAGATGTAGTTACACAATGACTCTGGAGGCTAGATTCTCACCTGCAGATGCAAATAACACCAAACAGGTTGTCAGCAACATGCTCACATTATTCACCACACTTACAAAGGAAAAGACACATAGATCCACACATGCGGAGGTGCTCACATGTAACTTACCCAAACATCAACGGACACTCAGTCACAGTCCTCAGAAATGCTGCATGCACACAAAAATGACAGCTCCTACCACAAGACATAAAACCACATCTTATCATGTCTCAACTAGCAAGACCGTAAGACATAACACACCGCAACCCGATATTTTGGTTATAGGAGGCTCTACCATGAGACACACTGATGTCCTTCTCACCAGCATGGATAAAGAAAAGGTTGCAGTTAGTTGTCTGTCATGGTCCAGAATCCATCAGATCATGCAACCACTCAGGTCACTAAACCCCAAGTACCAGTATGACTCAATTATTTTCCATGTGTGTATGAATGACCTGACACATACCTCGTTGGACTATATAAAGAGACACATGATTAAGCACTCAGATTATGTGTCACAGACAGGTATGAGCCTAGAAGGATGTTGCCACAATACCAGCAGAAAATGGTTAACTTTAATAATTGGTTTAGCTACTGGTGTCAGTACCAGACAGAAATAAGTCTAGGTCTAGCTGCAAAACCAATACATTTTGGTGGACCTCTAGTATAACTAGGTCATACCACAAAATAAAGAAAATCCTGTCAAGAAATAAGAGATAATGTGCACAAAAGAGCATAAAATCCCTCATTAGTGTAACCTAGCAAATCAGGGAACTAGTTAAGTCTTCAAAAGCAAAATCTGATGCAAAAATAGCCTTCCACACTAAGGATAACCATAATGCATGTTTCAGTTATGCCCACAGTTTTGAGGACAATACCCAACACTGCTCAGAATTATTTGTAGACCTTATCACTTACACTCAGCCAGAACATGCAGCAGATCTACTGACTGACAAATTAAGCTCAAATTTCACCTCTCCATCACCTCCAGTTATCCCCAAGAAATACCCCCCTCACCATTCCTTTACCAGTTTTCACCAAAGAGCAGGTTACCACTACACTCTCTGAAGCTAAAAACATGGCTTCGATGGGTCCCAATGATATCCCAGGATACCGTTTAAATAGCTTTAAATAGCACCTATCAGACATTGATGCAAAAGAATGACTGTTGTTATCTTGCAGTCTTCTAAGATCTTTATTTAATGAAAACTTTGTCCCAGTACAGTGCAGAACAGCAACATTCATACTTTCGTATAAAGGGGAAAATCAACTGACCTAGCAAATTACACACCCATTAGCTTGACCAGTCTTATATGCAGGGCCATGGAAGGAATAATCATGGACCTGATAAATAATGACATAGGAAACCTCCAAACACTGGTCCCAACCCAATCTGACTTTCTCAAGGACAGGTCATACCTGCTGAATCTGGTGGACTTCTTTGAGAAAGTCATTAGGGCCACGGACAAGGGTAAAATAGTACATACTGCCTACCTTTACCTGGCTATGGCATTAGACACAGTTCCCCACTCAGTTAATATAGATAAACTAACAAAACTGGACAGAAATCCTTCCATCACCAGATGAATAGCCAAATGGCTTAAGGAGAGGACACATGCTGTTAAACTGGGTGAATCCAAATCCAGCAAGATGCCACTTACTAGTGGTGTGCCACAAGGCTCAGTGTTAGGACCACTGCTGTTCAGAATATATGGCTCTGAAGTCAAGGTAAATGTAGAATGCCTTCAGCTGACAAAGTTTGCTGACAACTGCAAGTGGGAAGCAATTACTGAATGCCCAGCAATGCAAATACCCTTAAGAAAGGTCTGACTCAGAAAATGATAGGTGCCAGGGCCATGGCCTAAATCTAAATGCCAAATATTGCATAATCATACCCTTTGAGAAGTAAAATACCCCTACAAATTACAACATTAATAGTACAGCCCTAAAAGTGGACTCAGAGG
This sequence comes from Protopterus annectens, assembly GCF_019279795.1. Taxonomy (NCBI): domain Eukaryota; kingdom Metazoa; phylum Chordata; order Ceratodontiformes; family Protopteridae; genus Protopterus; species Protopterus annectens. The sequence goes on from NC_056745.1 coordinate 1,507,926,767, forward strand.
TAAGAGAGCTAGATACACAGGTAGATGGTAGCCTAAACTTTGACCATCATGTGTCTACAGTGGTGAGGAAGTCTTTCTATATGGCACAGGCTAAAAGTAAATGTATGGCATCCAGATTCAAAGAATTTATAGTCTCAAAGTACTCATCCCTCATCAGACCAATATTCAAATACAGTGTGCCTTTTTGCATGTACTTGACTAGGCACTTGCAACAGCTTGAGTAACCTCAGGGATTCCTCATAAAGAAAATACAGGATATAATGCTACTCAATGCCAGAAGTCTTAACCTCAAAATGCAAGCACTCAAAGCTCTCCTCAATATGGAGAATATCTATTTCTGTGCAGTAACAGAGACCTGGTTCAAGGCTCCCAAGAGCACCCCAGCACTACCAGGTTATACCTCATACCATGCTTTCCGGTCCCAAAACTCGGACCGAACAACAAAAGGAGGGGGAGTATCCATATTCATCAAGGATACCCACACCTCCTGGTTAGTGGCACTGCATAAAGCATCGGAAACCATCCATGTGCAACTAACAGTGGGCAAAACTGCCTTTCAGTTTGTAGCCTGCTACAGACCACCATCCCAAACTCAGTAACCTCATGTGGCTTTCCTGAGAACACTGGAGAATATGAAGGTCTCTCCAAACACCTTTATATTCGGTGACTTCAACTATCCAAACATAGACTGGGAGCACTACTCAAGCCCCAACACCCTAGCCCAAAGGTTCCTAGAATTTATAAATTCAAATGCTATGGAACAACTGGTCACCACTCCCACAAGAGGGGAAAACATACTAGACCTGATCATCACAAACATGGGGACTCTATGCTCCACACCAGAGGTGCACCCCTCATTGGTAAGATCGGACCACAAATTATTCTCTCTGGACATCCACATCCTGACCCCACCATCAGCCCAGAAAACCACAGTGAAAAACTTCTCAAAAGCTAATTTCACACTTCTAAAAATCAAGGTGAAATCATTCAAAGCCCCCGAGCCAGTGGAAACAATGGCCCAAACTGCAGAATCCTTTATAAATGCATTCTATGGGCATCTTCAGGAATGCATGGATCATGCAATCCCAAATATAACCAAGACCCAATCCTCCAAAAGCAGGCATCCTGTCTGGTGGACCCCAGCCATAAATAAGCTATACAACAAAAGGAGGAAGCTACTACAGGATAGAGCAAAATCCCTCAATAAGAAAGCATCACTGATCAGTACTAGCAAAAAACTACGGTCTCTCATAAAATCTTCCAAGGCCAGCTTCAAGAAACAAATTGCACAAGACACTAAAGATAACCACAAGGCCTTCTTTAGTTACGTTAGGAACCTGGGTGGCAACTCCCAGATATGTTCAGAGTTAGTCCAAAATGACAAAAAATACACTGAACCCACAGACATTGCCAACATTCTGATGGACAGGTTCAGTGCAAACTTCTCCCCCTCTCCCCCGCAAAAGAGCAAATATCTATCCCAGCAGAGAGTTGTCTCCCTGGCATCTCAAATGCTCAGGTGAGAGCTGCCCTCTCCAAAGCAAAAAACACAGCATCAATGGGACCAGACGGTGTCCCAGGCTGCGTCCTACACGAGCTCCAAGAAGAGCTAGAACCTCATATTAGGTTACTGTTCAATCTCAGCCTTACTACAGGATATGTACCCAAGGAATGGTTTACAGCAACAGTGGTCCCACTCCACAAAGGTGGTGCCTCAACAGACCCTCGTAACTATCGCCCCATAAGTCTGACTAGCCTGGTCTGCAAAGCTATGGAGCAGATCATCATGGAACTCATAAACAAAGACATTGGGGACCTACAGACGCTAGATCCTACACAATTCGACTTTGTTAAGGGCAGATCCTGCCTCTTGAACCTGGTCAACTTCTTCAAAACAGTCACCAAGGCCACAGATGAAGGGAAGGTAGTCTACACAGCCTATCTGGACCTCGCAAAAGCCTTCGACACCATACCCCACTCTGGCATCATAAATAAGCTCTCCAGCTTAAATGTCAACCCCTATGTCATAAGATGGGTTGCAAACTGGCTCAAGGACAGAACCTACATGGTTAGAATTGCTGGAGCCATGTCAGACTCCAAACCAGTTACAAGTGGCATCTCGCAGGGCTCAGTCCTGGGACCTCTCCTGTTCGGTATATATGTCTCGGAGGTACAGGCCAACACAGAAGGACTGTGGCTGACCTAGTTCGTGGATGACTGCAAACTGAGCGCTATAATTGACTCTCCAGCTGACACAACCATCCTCCAAAAGGGCCTCATAGAAACAGACAACTGGTGCCAGAGCCATGGCCTCAAGCTAAATGCCACAAAGTGTATAGTCATCCCCTTTGGCAAAAACAAAGTGGCCACAAATGACCACATAGGTGGTAATCCATTACGTATGGAAGAAGTAATTAGGGACATGGGGACCAAAGTTGATAGCAATCTCTCATTTGACGATCATGTGGCCAAAGTGGTTAGAAAAACATTTTATATAGCCCACCTAATCATGACAGGATTCACATCTAGATCAGGGGAGGTCGTCGTGCCTCTTTACTCATCCCTCATCAGGACCATAATTGAGTACAATGCCCCTTTTGGGATTTACCATACCAGACACCTGCAGCAACTGGAAAGACCACAAAAGTACCTCATGAAGAGGATCAAAGGGCTCAAACAGATGCCATATGCTGCCCGGTTAACATAACTCCATACTCAGTGGCATACTGCCTGCTCAGAGGTGATCTGTGCCAGACATATAATGCCATGTCCAACCTGGAAGTAATGGACATGCTGCACCTCAGAAAATCCAACTCTCATCAAGCTTTGCGCTCGAGAGACTTGAACCTCAGCACTGACATCAATAGGACATGCTGGAGGGACAGATTCATAACCCAGAGGCTCCCTTCACTCTGAAAAAAAATCCCAGTCCAGGTTAGGCAGAGTCTCTCATTGACTCTCTTCAAGAGGAATCATGATGAGTGGATGGGGGATCATAAGTGTACCCCGGGTATCACTTCTGTGTCAATGTTAGACAGAGGCACAGTATGCTAACCTCAGAAAAGGGCATAGCAACATTAATCTAAAATGGGTGGCGAAAGCCAAACACACTCTGGCTTGGCTTATAAATGCCCTAGGGCAGATAGCCTAGTATGAACCTATGAACCTATGAACCTATGTACATATATCCACACCCCTAGGTTGTTGCCACAGTGTGACGCATCACAGACTATCCACATGCAACTAACAGTGGGTTAAACTGACTTCCAGTTCATAGCCTGCTACGGACCACCCTCCTAAATCCAGGTAACCCACTTGGCCTACTTAAGAATACATGAATATCTGCAGGTGTCTCCAAACAACAATATATTGGGCAGCTTCATTTACCCACACATAGACTGGGAGCATTATTGTAGCTCCAACACCCTAGGTGACAGGTTCCTAGAATCCATACACTCAATTGCTATGGAACAACTTCTTACCCCTCCCACAAGAGGGGAAAACATGCTGCACCTGATCCTCACCAACATGTGGACTTTATGCTCCAGACCAGAAGTGTATCCCTCGCTGGTATGATGACACCATAGTCTACTCTCACTGTATCGTCACATACCAAACACAGCCCCTGCACAGAAAACCACAGTCAAAAAGTTGTGTAATGTAAATTCCATGTATTCACATGAGGCAGGCTTCAGACATGGGAACTATTTAAGGTCACAGGTACATATGTCTATGTGGCACACACATACCTCAGGTGTGCATTGACATTACTGATATAATCTATGTCATACAATATTAAGAGCAACACCCCACACACATGGACAAACTGTGTGACAAAAACACACATGGCATTTGTACGATTCAAAACCCTACCTAACTATGTTATGACACATGAGAGAGACACATTAGCAGAGCGTACTATTTGCATTACTGGGAGGTTTCCCTTCTCCTGCTATACTTATAGGGTGCTGACATCATCAGTGTTTAGAAAGAGGAATGTGCATCATGTAGTGTGTTTTTCTAGTTGCCAAAAGGGACATTCATTTCACACACACTAACCCCATCATCCAAACACACACTGAGCATTTGCAGGATTTAAACCCCTACCTAACTATGTTATGACACTTAAGAGAGACGCATTAGCAGAGCGTGCTATTCACATTACTGGGAGGTTTACCTTCTCCTGCTATACTTATAGGGTGCTGACATCATCAGTGTTTAGAAAGAGGAATGTGCATCATGTAGTGTGTTCTTCTAGTTCCCAAAAGGGACATTTCTTTCATACAGAATTGCACACACCTCCTGCTATACTTACAGGGTGCTGACATCATCAGTGTTTAGAAAGAGGAATGTGCTTCATGTAGTGTGTTCTTCTAATTGCCAAAAGGGACATTTCTTTCACACAGAATTGCACACACACTAACCCCCCTCACCCAAACACACACACACACACACTGAGCATTTGCAGGATTGAAACCCCTACCTAATTATGTTATGAAACTTGAGAGAGATGCATTAGCAGAGAGCACTATTCAAATTACTGGGTATTTGTTCTTCTCTTGCAGTATTTATAGGGTGCTGACATCATTATTTATAAAGAGGTATGTACATCTATTATTATCTGTCAGTTAGGGTGATAGCATATATATGCATTAACATCCGCCTACTTCAGGGTCAGATATGCACATCAGCACTGCCAGGTTATGTTTTATACCATGCTTCATGACCACAGGACCTGTAACACAAAACACAACCAGTTCAGACCACCCTTCCCATATCCAGGAAACACACTTTGCTTCCTTGGGAACAGTGTAGGATATGAAGGTGTTCAAATACACTATTACAGTGGTTAACTTCGGGTACAGGTATATTGTGTGGAGGAACTACTCAGGCCTCAACAACATCACCCAACAGCCACTACAATTTGTGAATCCATGTGCTATGGCAGGACCACTCATCACAGCCACAAGGGGGAATACATATCGGACCTGACCATCTGCAACATGGGGACTCTATGTTCCACACCAGAGGTAGACCACCATTGTTAATATCTAACCATACCCAACTTTCCCTGGACATCCATATCCCATCCCCACCCCCAGGCAAGGAAGTCACTGCAAACAAAGTATTTATCAAAAGCAGACTTTGCACTTGTGAAGACTGGGGTGGAAGACTTCAAAGGACCCATGCTGGGGGATTATACAGGCCACTCTGCATAATCCTTGACAATTGCATTCTATGAACATCTGGAAGGTTTGCATTGATCATGCTATCCCAAACAGGAGACCTGTCTGGTGTACACCAGCCATATATAAGCTGTACAACAGAAGGAGGGAGCTAAGACATTACAGAGCAATATCCCACACAGGGAGGACGTCTCTGAACAGTATTGGCACGACACTTCAATCCCTCAAAATCATCATGTCAAAGTGTTGACAGTGAAATTGTCCAGACACTGCAGATAAGGCTCCCCTCAGTCTGTAATTGACACCCAATTACTGTTATAAGTCCTCGCCAACCCTCTTCCAGCAAACACCAGCCACATGGATGTGACATTGCAAATTCAACCCCTGGGATCTCCACTGTGTCCCTGCTTGACAGAGGCACAGCACACTAGCCTTAAACAGTGCCTTCTGTGACCTACTTTACAGAGGCACAGTAGCCTACTGTACTGGGGAGGCAGACACCAAACACACTCTGGCTAAGCTTGTATTCCCTAGGGCAAACAGCCTAGTATTGACCTCTACACCCATATGTTTAATTTTCAGATGCACAATATTTGTTGCTGATAAACTGTTTGCAGGTCTTTATTGCCATAGCTTTCCCTGTTTCTATGAACAACTTGTGTATCTGTGGATGATGTTTGAATATGAGAGGGATCCACTATTTAACCTATGTCTCTGTAGTCATTTAACTGTGTGCACTGGGCAAATTGCTGTATTGTGGGAGGTTCCTGGATTAACACATACAAATACCAGATATGTGTGGCCAACTGCTAAACTGAGACATGGCCTAAGTGTGTGAGCATGCCCAGTTCAGGCTTTCCATGGCTTGTTGCCTGACATATGTCTCATTTATCAAAGTGTGCGAGCATGCCCAGTGTGAGCTTTCCATATGTTGAAATCTGCAGTCCACCACATTTGTGGTTGTGTGTGAACTTCAACAATATTTCACATTTATAGTTGTGTGTTGGGAGTCATGTTGTGTACTTACTGCCCAAATGCTTTGTGTCTGAACCCAACAGGGATTATATTGTGCCTGCAGGGTTTCCATGGGATAGTTTGCATACAGTTGTCAACATCCTTTCATACTGAGCAAACACTGCAATATCGTATAGTGTACTGGTTCAGTACTTTTACTGTGGTGGACAGTATCCTGGGTTTCAGTCCTATCACTGCTTTAAATATTCATAGTGAGCACACCAGACTGGTTAAGGGCCAGTTGTGCACATATGACCATGTTGCATTTTGTTCAGATATGGACTACTTAAACTAGGCTTGTCCAACATTGGTAGTGTATTCCGCAACTTGGGTGGATATTGACAAACACTAGCTATGTGCCCTAGGCCATTTCTAATGCTAGTCAGAGAGTGTGTTTGTCCTTCAACACACATTGTAACTGGAGTTTGCCATGACATATTTCAAGGTTAATGTACTGTGCCTCTAACTACCCGTGACATAACAGTGATACCCAGGGTAAACCTACCATCTCCCATCCACTCATCAAGATTCCTCTTGAGGAGAGTCAATGAGGGACTCTCTGGCTAACCTGTACTGGGAGTTTACTCAAGAGTGGAGGGAGCTTCTGGGTTATGGATCAATCACTACAGCATGTCTTATGTATGTCAGTGCTGGGGTTCAGGTCTCTCATGTGCATAGCTCACTGGCATTCAGATTTTACAAGGTGCAGCATGTTCATTGATTCCAGCTTGGACATGGCTTTATACATCAGGCACAGATTGCCTCTGGGCAGGCAGTATGGCACTGTGTGGAGCTGCAGTTTGTTTAATCAGGCAACACATGGCATCTGTTTGAGCTCTTTGATCCTCCTGGTGAGGTACTTTTGGGGTCTTTCCAGTTGATGGAGGTGTCTGCTGAGGTACATCCCACAGGGTTCATAGGGTTCATAGGGTTCATAGATTAGTACTAGGCTAACTGCCCTTATGAGCCATTTTAAGCCTAGCCAATTATCCCTTGTGAGGCTGGGCCACTGTACTCAATTGTGAGGCTGATGAAGGATGACTGAAGAGGCACGATGACCTCCCCTGATCTACATCTGACTACCTTCATGATTAGGTGGGTATATGGTATGTTTCTGTAACCACTACAGCCACATGGTTGTCAAATGCAAGATATCTGTCAACTTGTGTCCCCAGGTCTCTTATTACTTCTAAAGTACTTAATGGGTTAACACCTATGTGGTAATTGGTGGGCACTTACTGTTTATCCACAGGGGATGACTATACACTTTTCTGCAATTACCTTGATGACATGGCTCTGGCAACAGTTGTCTGTTTCTATGTGGCCCTTTTGTAGGATGCTTGTGTCAGCTGGAGGGTCAGATATGGTGCCCAATTTGTAGTCCTCCTGCAAACTTGTTCAGACACAGTCCTTCCATGTTGGCCTGTACCTATGGGAAATATATACCAAACAAGGGAGGTCCCAGGACCGAACCTTGTGGGATGCCAGTTGTAGCTGGTTTGTAGTCTGACATGGCTGCAGCATTTCTGACCATGTCAGTTCTGTCCTTGGGCTGGTTTGCAGCCCATCTACTGACACAGGGGTTTATATTTAAGCTGGTGAGCTTATCTATAATGAACACGTGGGGTATTGTATGGAAGGCTTTTGCAAGGTCCAGATAGGCTGTGTGGACCACATTCCACTTATCAATGGCCTTGATGACTGTTTCAAATGAGTCAAACATGTTTAAGGGGCAGGATCTGCCCTTAAGAAAGCCATGCTGGGTAGGGTCCAGTGTCTGTAGGTCCCCAATATCTTTATTTCTGAGGTCCATGATGATCCTTTCCATAGCTTTGCAGACCAAGCTTGTCAGGATTCTGGGGTGATAGTTTGCAGTATCCATTCAGGCACCACCTTTGTGGAGAGGGACCACTGTTGCTGTACACTGCTCTTTGGGTACATATCCTGTGGTAAGGCTGAAATTGAGCAGTAGTGTTATTTGGCATTCCATTCTTCTTGGAGTTCATGTTGGACACAGCCCAGAATACCATCTCGTACCATTGATGCTGTGTGTTTTGCTTTGAAGATGCTGGCTGTTACCTCAGCATCTGCAATGTCAGGGGGCCAGCACTCTGCTGGGATAGATATTTGGCATTTTGGTGGGGGGGGGGGTTTGCACTGAACCTGTCAGGTTGGATGTTGGCAATGTGTGTGGGTTTGGTGTATTGTTTGTAATATTTGAGTAATTCAGAGCATATCTGTGAATTCCCACCAAGGTTCCTACCATCAGTTAAGAAAGCCTTGTGATTGTCCTTAGTGTCCTGTACAATTTGTATATTCATAGGTTCATAGGTTCATACTAGGCTATCTGCCCTAGGGCATTTCTAAGCCTAGCCAGAGTGTGTGTGGCTTTCACCACCCCTTGCTATGTGAATATTATGCCCATTTAGGGTTTACTTTACTGTGCCTCTGTCTAGACATGACACAGTGATGACCCCCAGTGTAAATCTACGATCTCCCATCCACTTGGCAAGATTCCTGTTGAAGAGAGTCAGTGAGGGGCTCTGCCTAACATGGACTGGGATTCTGTTCCAGAGTATACGGAGCCTCTGGGTTATGAATCTGTCCCTCCAGCACATCCTATTTATTTATGTGTTGAGGTTGACATCTCTCGCTCTTGCTCTCGCGGCTCTGATGGATTTGGATTTTCTGAGGTGGAGCATGTCCATTAATTCTGTATTGGACATGGCCTTGTACATCGGGCATACATCGCCTCTGAGTAGGCAGTATGTGACTGCATACAGCTGGGGTGTCTTCAGCCAGGCAGCATATGACATATGTTTGAGACCCTTTATCCTCTTGGTGAGGTACTTTTGAGGTCTTTCTAACTGCTGCAGGTGTCAGGTAAGGTACATCCCAAATGGGGCATTGTACTCAATTATGGGCCTGATAAGAGAAGAGTATAGGGGCACAATGACCTCTCTTGATGTAGATGTGAATCCTTTCATGATAAGGTGGCCAATATAGAAGGTCTTCCTAGCCATGTTGGCAATGTGAGTGTCACATGAGAGGTTACTGTCCACTTGTGTCCGTAGGTCCCTGATTACTTTTTCCATACGTAATGGATTACCACCTATGTGGTAATTTGTGAGTACCATGTTTGGTATTTGGAGAGACATTCATACTCTCCATTGTCTTCAGGAAGGCTGAGTGGGGTTCCTGAGTTTGAGAGTGTGGTCTGTAGCATGCTACAAACTGTACAGCAGTTTTGCCTACGGTTAGTTGCACATGGATGGTCTCCGATGCTTCGTGCATTGTCAGTAACCTGGACATGTGGGTATCTTTGCTGAATATGATACTCCCCCTCCTTTTGTGGTTTGGTCCAGGTTTTGGGGCTGAAAAGCATGATATGAGGTATAACCTGGTAGTGCTGGAGTGCTCTCAGGAGCCTTGATGCAGGTTTCCGTCACTGCACAGACATCAATGTTCTCCATACTGGGGAGGGCCTCGAGAGCGTGCATCTTGAGGTTTAGACTTCTGGCATTGAGCAGCATTACCCTTATGTTTTTTCCACTTATGTTTTCTAGGGAGGTGGGTTTGTCTTTTCAGCCTTGCCTACAAAAGGCACTATGGAGGTGGCAAGAGCCTTAGCCAATATCCAGACGCCCAGGGGTGACAGGTGCAAGCCATCCCTGGCAAAGCAGTGTGGCTTGTCAAGCATGTCATCCCAAGCAGACAGACATTGGATCCCCTTGGAATGACACCAGTAATTGAGCCAATTGTTAAAGCTGATCATTCTGTGTTTGTACTGTGGCATCATTCTTGGTGAGGGTAGGATGCTGCTCAGGGTCAGAGTCATACCGACCTGGACTATATAATCGGAGAGCTCCACTATGTCTCTTTTCATATAGTCCAGGGAGGTACGTCTCAGGTCATTCACACCAGCATGGACAATGACTGAGTCATATTTGTACTTGCTTTGGAGTGACCTGCATGCTTGTGTTATGTGGTGGATTGTAGCAGCCTACAAGCAGCTTACTGTACCCTTTTCCTTGTTCAGTCTGGTGAGCGGGACATCAGTGTGTCTGACTATGGAGTCACCTATTACAAGTGTATCAGGCATGTTGTTTGTCCTTAAGGGCTGTGACTGTTTGGCACACCGACTTTGTGTACTATGTGTTGCATGTGCTATGTTTGGAGGTAGTGGTTGCTTGGGTGTCTGCTTTGGAGGCCTCTGTTGATTTGGTGGATTTTATTTAGAGCCTCCGTGAATGTTTTTGTGTGTTTGGTTTACAGTTGTGATAGGTCTATGTGAGACTGGGTTTGTGGTGTGTGTGTCATTACCTTCTCCTCCTGACTAGTTTTGACAGTACTGAGTTGAGAGAGCTCAGCCTCCAGTTTGGATACATGGTTGCATCTCTCACATATATTTGTATTTCTTTGGAGGAGGAGGGGGTTGTCTGTGTACATGGAGCAGGTGTAACATTGCCTCAAGATTCACAGATTCAACATGTTGTAGCTGGCCTTAGTGGATTTTATGAGTGGCCATATTTTATTGCCATACTACTGATCAGTGATTACTTCCCTTTTTGGGTTTGCTCTATCATGTAGTAGTTTCCTAATTCTCTTGCATGGTTTGGTAATGGCTGGGGTCCACCATGCCAGATGCCTGCATGTATGGAATTGGGTCTTGGTTTTATTTGGGATTGCATAATCCATGCATTCCTGAAAGTGTTCATAGAATGCATTTATAAAGGGTTCTGAGGTGTGGCCCATATTTTCCACAGGCACTGGGCCTTTAATGGATTCCACATCAGTTTGGAGGAGTGCAACATTTGCTTTACACATGTTTTTCACTGTGGTTTTCTGGCTAGGGACTGTGGTCAGGATGTGAATATCCAGTGTGATTACTCTATGGTCTGATCTTACCAGTGAGGGATACACTTCTCATCTGGCCATAGAGTACCCATGTTGCTGATTATCACATCCAGTATGCTTACCCCTCTTGTGGGAGTGGTACGTTGTTCCTGAGCATTTTGGTTTATGGATTCTAGGAACCTTTGTCCTAGGGTGTTGGAGCTAGAATAATGCTCCCAGTCTATGTTTGGGTATTTTCAGTCACCCAATATAATGTTGTTTGGAGAGCTTGATATTTTCATGTGTTCCAACGTAGGCCAAGTGCAGTTCCTGGCATTAGGAGGGTAGTCTGTAGCAGGCTACAAACTGGGACACAGTTTTAGCCACTGTTACTTGACCATGGATAGTCCATGCTGATTCTTGTTGTGGTACCAATATGGGGTTGTGGTTATCCTTTACAATTATTGCTAGTCACCCTCCTTTTGTAGTTTGTTCCATGTTTTGGGGCTGTAAAGAATGGTATGAGGTGTAACCTGGTAGTGTTAGGGTGCTCTTGTGAGCCTTGACCCAGTTTTCTGTTACAGAACAGATATCAACATTCTCCATGCTGAGGGGAGTTTAGATTGCATGCATCTTGCAGTTTAGACTTCTGGCATTGGGTAGCATTACATCTAGGTTCTTAACCCTTGTGATACCGATGGAGGTGGATTTGTGTTTTGAGCATTACCTATTCAAGGCACGGTAGGGGTGACAACAGCCTTTGCCAGTATCCAAAAGGCCAGGACTGATAGGTGCACACCATCCCATAGCAGGTGAAGCATCGTGTCTTGCTCAGCATGTCATCCCAGGCTGGCACGCATTGGATCCCCTTTGACTAACAGCAATACTTAAGCCAATTATTGTAATTGATCATCTCGTCTTCATATTGTGGCATCATGCTTGGTGAGGGTAGGATGTTAGTCAGGGTCATCAAGTTTGCATATACTACATGGTGTTACATTGTTTAACACATGGCGATCATGCCTCAGGTGGTGCTGCAGGGCTGCCTATGTTGGATGCACATACTACACTCCCTGTACATGTTTGAAAGCAGGTTGTGTCATCTTAGGCATCCCTTTTACTATATGTGTGAGTCAGAGCGAGGTATCATTTCCAGGGTTCCTACTGAGCCAGTGTATGTGCTATGCGTTGCCACTTTGCCAAGGCCAAGGCATACTGGGCACGCCTCCTTCTGCCTACTGGGGCAGGCTCAGCTTGTTCCTCCTCCAAGTCACGCTCTGCCTGTGATTGGCTTGGCAATGGTGGGGGGCTGTTTGACCCAGCCCTATGCTGGTCCTGCTGCAGCTGTTTTCACAGAATCATATTATGTAGCATAGCACATACCATGACAATTTGGGTACATGTAGTTGGTGAGTACTGCAAGGCTCCACCAGATGTGTCCAGGCACCGGAACCATGACTTGAGCAGCCCAAACACACACTCGATTACATTTCGTGTTTGTGCGTGTGCCTCATTATGGCGTTCTTGTTCAGGGGTGTGTGCATTTCTGATGGGTGTCATCAGCCACGGCTCTAGTTCATAGCCAGCATCCCCCACTAAGTGACCATGTGGGATGTCCCCATTGGCAAATGTCTGGTAAAGCTGCATCAGATGCCAGATATTGGAATCATGGTAGCTTCCAGGTCAGCCAGCACACACATTCATTATTATGCCCTGGGCATCACACACGACCTGGCAGTTGATGGAGGGGAAGCCCTTGTGGTTAATGTAGGCCCTACCCCGCTCACCAGCTGGTGCTTTGATGTGTATATGCATGCAGTCTATTGCACCTACTACCTCAGGGTATTCCACTATTTGCTGGAAGAGATGCATATTGCCGGCCAATACCTCACGGGAATTGGCGAAATATACACCGACATGTGCTGACATGGCATCCAGGAACTGGTGCAGTACCCTGGATGCTGATGCCTGTGATATCCCCATCATATCACCAGTTGGTCTCTGGAAGGTACCTGTTGCTAGTATTCTTAGGCCAACACATACCTTGGTTTCCACTGGGATGGGTTCCCCTCTGTTGGTTCTGTGTGTGAGGCGTGGCCTGCACAGCTCAACAATGTGCTGTAGGAGGTCTCTGTCCACTCTATAGCGCTCCACTATCTCCAGCTCATGTAACCCCTGATAGGTGACCCTGGGCCTGTACACTCTTCTCCGTCTCCTCACTGTGGGTTGTCCAGCAGCATTTGCATAGTCACCACCCTCAGCAAGTTGCATATGTCTCCTTATAACAGCTGTTGCAGCCCCTAGCATTTTTGGTCTGAGTGAAGCGTTTTCAGTTTTCACTTCTAATAGCTTACTCCTCTGTTGCAGTGTCTCTTGAGAGAAACATTCTGCACTGTTGTTTGCAGTGTTTTAAGTGCTGGGCTGGGCTACTGTTCTGCCTGTGTAATTGCCTTCTTCTGATTGTTTTCACCTGCTAGCTCTGCCAGTAATCCCTGCTAGCTTCCTACTATTTCTCATGCTTCCTTTTTCCCTTCTGTTTCCTCAGGGGGGAACAACACGCATACCAGCAAAAACATGCTCACAGTGGCTAACACGCGTGCACACATGCTTAGACAGACTAGAATCTGCTTATTCGTGTTAAAACGTGCACACCAGTGCACACAAGCTTACAGGTGTTTAAACAGGCTCCTACATACGTATTCTGCCTTAAACGCGTGCACTCATGCTTACACGCGCGCACTCTAGCTTACTCGTGCCTACCAGCGCGCACACATGCGCATGCACGCCCTGCAAGAAACTTTGGTGTTATCCATAGTGTACACCTTCCATTTCTTGGCTTTCCCATGCCTACTTGTTGACACTCCTCTTTCCATGATGTGTGACTGACATCTTTCACATGCCACTGTGCTCCAATGAGCTGCTTTTCTTTCATACATTCCCCCTGTGATGTCACCTATCTCCTACTCTGTTACTCCCCCTTATCCTACTCCTACACTGCACGGAATGTGCTCATTTCCTACGTAACAGTACGATTCACTATCCTACCACTCATTACATGGGATTGCCTACTGATGCTTAGTTACATGTCTTACACTCAGCTTCCCCCCTTAGCAACCCCTACTCGGTGGCCATGTTGTTTTAGCCTGCTATTCCCTTCCATTGTAAATTCATGCTTTGCATAAACCCACGTTTGTGGGTTTAATTTTTTTATTTTTGCTGTTTTTTTATAGCGCAGCCCATTTGCGTGGTGAAAAAAACATTTTTATTTTATGTTTGCATCGGGGTACGTTGCCAGTGGCCACATATTTGGCCATTGGCATGCTGCCTGGGACATTTGCAACCTTTATTTGGAGCTGACAAGGCTCCATTGTGTTATTTGTAGAACGGTACTCAGTTATCAACTGAGCACATTTCTGCAGATAACACGGCTTTTACACGGGCAGGTTTCTGCTTCCTGGATCGCGAAATTACCTCATTTGCATGCGTTTCGGCTGCAAGTGAGGTAATTAGCATATCCACACCCTGTCCGTGTAAGAGCGATTTTAGGTGCTCTCTTACACGCACATACACAAACATACATTCCTGGATCGCAATGGCTGCATGGAGTCTTACACTACTCTTAGACTCCGTGCAAGCCATCGTGAATCCTGCCCAGTGTTCATAGTCTTGATACAGATGGTCCATCAGCTGTCATCAGAACACATAGTTCCCATTTTTTCAGCATTGTATCAATGTATTCGTCTTCAGACTTGTATCTGCACATAAATACAACTTATCACAGCTGAAACCACATCATAATATTTGTAGAACTGAATACTTCTATTCATCTAAGAAAGGACTCCTTGAAAACTTGCATTAAAAAATACAAAACAGAATGTGAGAAAGGAAGAAAAGAAAGTTATAAGTCCACTTTGAGGTTAATCATTGTCCATGTATTGTTTCTTCTCTGTTTCCTACATTATTATAAACAAATGATGTTTAACTCATGCATAATGAAATTAAAACATTTTTTTAACTCCAGGACCATTTCAAAGAATTGCAGTCATTTAATGCTTACTGTCCAGTCTCTTCCAAAACCAGAATAAATGTTGCAATTGAAAGCGCATCAAATAAATACCCAGCAAACATCAGACCATAATGCATAGAATCCTACATAGGTGTGAGAGTGCAGACAGAGCCAGCTGTCACTTTGTACACCTACACAAGCAATCCAGGTAATTTCCTTAGCAGTATTCTATATGACACCTGCAATATTTTCTTGACCTTGAAGTAATTTACAAGCATTTTAGTTAGCATTCAGATTTTTAGTAAATTTTATTTTTATTAATACAATTGCATTGAATTCATGGTCTTTACCGATTACTTTAACATAAAAATGAAGTCTATATATCTAGTTCAAGGTTGACTGCCTGTCTTGCTAGATTTCATAATAAAACAGAAGCCTTAGAACTTTACAAAGCACAGTTTATGAACTCTGAAGACAGATATAAATAAAATGCAACTTTTCTTTTGGGGTGAAAGAGAGAAATTATAAATTATCATGAAGTGTATTAATTTTTTTAATGGAATGTATCTACTAAGTGTTACTCATTCAATTCTCCAAACAGAAATCCAATTCCCTGCATGGCGGTACCATCACTTGTCACAAAGAAGAAGCAAATGTCCCAGTCTTAATGACTGTATAACACTTAGATGTAGTTATGTATTAGGTATTGTATTCGATATGTTGATATTTCAAGTTGCTCTAACAAATTTGCCATTTAAATTTTAGTCTTCGCTCTTCTTAGTACAGATTAGACAGGGTTCGGCCCAAATGAGGGGATAGGAATATCATATTTTAGTCCATAATTTTGGGACCTTATATCCCCAAAGTATCAATACCAATTTGTGACTATAGATATATATATATACATATGTGTGTGTGTGTGTGTGTGTGTGTGTGTGTGTATATGTATATCTATATCCATATCTCAAAATTCCGAAACATCGAGTTTCATATGATTGATGTTTAGGAATATCGAAATTCCGAAAAAAATCCCCAAAAAACCCCAACAATTTAAATGTTTCTGCACTACCCCCTGCACCCCTCACACCCCCGCTAAATAAATATTCCAACTCTGAGATCGCACTACAGCGAGTAAAAGGGAAATCTCCCGTTCTGCACTGTATACAGATCTTCGTTCACAATGTTGGGATTCGGAAAGTTCGAGCATATGGTCTCGGCCATATGAAAGTCGATCTTTCAGGATTTCAGCATTGTGAAGTGTTTCTATAAATATATATATATATATATATATATATATATATATATATGTGTGTGTGTGTGTGTGTGTGAGTTTATCTATATATAAATATATATATATATATATATATATATATATATATATATATATATATAGTTAAAAAAAATATGACTTGTAAACCAAAGGATGTCAGCAACACAGCAGGTTCACAATAGGATATTTTATTGAGTGCTTTCATCTCGTGTGTATCAAAAGACTTCATCAGAATGAAAATAAAAAGTTAAAACCATGCAATATAAAACACCACAAATTAGTCACATGATGTAAATCCACCACTAACATTGTAAAACTAATTAAACAATTGTTAGCCTTGTCATGGACAAGGTTGTGAACAAGAGAACTGATGGTATTTACTGTATTCATTTGGGTAACAGAGATGGGATGGGAGAAAATGCTTCCCTTGAAAAGGCTAACAGCTTTGAGAGGGCCTTAGTGTTACCATTTACAAAAAACGTTTTTAATATCCGTAACATTGTTTTCAAACATTGGAATGTATTTACACTTGAACAAGAGTTAATTACCGCGCTGGGTGACACTCCTACTATTGTATATAAGAAGGAGACCTCATTTAAAGGTATGTTGGAAGGAGCTCATTCACCTTTTATCGTAGGTGGTTGTTTTAAATGCAGTGGGTGCCCTCAGTGTAAGTTTCTGTTGGAAGCAAAACAGGTCAGAATTCTCCATTTTGGGGTGACAAAACTAAGGAGAAAATATTTTTGTTATTCTAAGGGGGTAGTCTATGTTGCTATGTGCCAGCTCTGCGAAGGGCTCTATGTAGATAAGACCAAGAGGGCCATTAAGTAAAGAGTATATCAGTACAATTATGACATTCTTAAGAAAAAGGAAAACAATGCCTTGTTCAGGCATATTAAAGACCATACTAACCACACTTTTAAGTTTTGTGTGATTGATAATGTAGACCTGGGGTCAACAGGGGGTCCCTCTGATGATTATCTTGAGTTTTTAGAAATGACATGGCAGGTTAGATTGAATGCTTACATCTATCCTGGACTCGATGATAGAATTGCACTTTGCCCCTTACTGAAATTAAAATCCGTTTTTTGCATTTAGTAGTTTTAATGCATGTCAACATAAAGTTTTTTTTCATGAATACAATGTGCTAAATTATTATTTTTCAGGTCTAAATGTTATTGGTATAAATACATTTTAGTTTTTATGAAGTGTTTTCAGGAGATTCGGTCAGGATTTTTGTTTTATGTAACTTGTATTAATTAAGGGTGGAGACTTGATTAGTGTTTAATTCTTGTGCAGGAGTTTGTGTGTGTGTATATATAGGGAAGTTTGTGCTCTGTTAACTTATTCTGAAGAAGTCTTGTATTTGGAGACAAAAGCACTCATTAAATTTTACTTCTTGTACCTGTGGAGTTTGGCTGATTACTTCTACTTCCTTTTTATTATTCTTGGTTCTTGCCCTTGTGGTTTTAGTGGTATGAGAATACAATTGAGCCTTCTTCTCAGAATCAGGAAATCTTCAAAACTGATAGCCATAATAATTAAAATACAAAAAAGAAAAATTGTAAAGTTTCAAAATAAAACCAGAAAAAGTGACTATTCATTCTAAAACTGATATTCTTAATGCTGTCTTTAACTAGTATAGTGCTCTACAGAAAATAACATTAAAATATCATTACATACCTTCACTTTCTTTTCTTCAGATAACACCTAATCATGCAAAATATTTGCAAAACTACTCCTGAAGAGTTTCCGCTATCATTCCACTAATTTAAATATAAGAAAGAATCAAGATTGGAAAGATTCCATATTCATTTCATACTAAATCTTTCCAATTTCTTCCAAGAATTCCCATTATGTGCTCAAGGACTATTATTATGACCCTTGGAACAGAGAGAATTTAAATGCAGGTTTGGGGAAACAACACACCAAGTCTAAAACTGCCACATTGTATAATATTAGTGAAAATGGCTCAACAGGGAGTATACTCACCATTGCTGCTAGAAAATCAGAAAGCTGTGGATTCTATTCTCACTCTAAAATTTGAATTAATTTTAAAATATTGACACTAAATTGCAGCATAAGTGGGGAATGGGTGCTGCAATGTGGATTGCGTTATCTGCTTGAGATTGTGGGAGGTTGGCATAAGGGGTTGGAGATTGTCATAATGGTTAAGGTGCTTACCTTGCAGACACAAGGGGCAGGGTTTGATTCTCACATAGGGTAATTGTCTATGCTTAAAATGTCCCACAAGGGCAGTTAGCCTAGTGCTAATCTATAAATCTATGAACTAAGCTATGAACCTATCTCAGGTGGATTATAGGATATCTAGGATTGAAAAAAGATTAGGGAAAGTTCGCTGGTGCCTTGGCCAAATTTCCCTGTAATCAATATGGATAACATGCTAAGTCTCAGTGTGAATAGTCTTGTCAAGTAGGAGTAATGAAATAAATAAATCAAACAAATTATACCTCCTTTCTGAACTAAGTTATCTCAGAGTTCGGATACACTAGACAATCTTGATGTACTGAAATGTCGAAATTCAGTACATCGAGACTGATTAGTGGAAAGTGCAGTTAACCGAAACTACTTTATGCCGAATCTGAAAATGTCGAATCCACCGTTATCGTGGTGTCGTATTCGTGATGTGTGGTTTGTGGATTTATCTGGGGTTTTAGGTAAGTGTTGTGTGTTTGAGGATAATGGGTAGGGATTTTAGTGTGTGCGAGTGGGTGTGGTGGTGTTTGTTGTGTGTTTGTGTGTTTAGTGCAACCTCAGAGTTAGAATATATAAGTAGGGGGGGTGTGGGGGGTGCAGGGGGGCTTGCCTCCCTGCTTATAGGTAGGTTAAGTGTGTTTGTGTGTGTTGTTATGTTTGTTTAGTTAGGTAGGTGTATGTGTGTGTGTGATTATGTCCTGGTTTGTGTGTGTGTGTGTGTGTGTGTGTGTGTGTGTGTGTGTGTGTGTGTGTGTGTGTGTGTGTGTGTGTGTGTGTGTGTGTGTGTGTGTGTGTGTGTGTGTGAATGGTCACAATTGAAGTGTTCATGATTGTGGGTTTTTGTGTATGTGGTTTTTCGACTATTCATTCTCAAAATACTGAAATTCGAGAAGTGCGGATAGTGAATCATGAAGTGCAGTGGATTAGCAAGGAGGTAGTAAGGATAGCTATGAAGAGGATGAAGAACGGAAAGGCTGTTGGTCCAGATGACATACCTGTGGAAGCATGGAGGTGTTTAGGTGAAATGGCAGTGGAGTTTTTAACTAGATTGTTTAATGAAATCTTGGAAAGTGAGAGGATGCCTCAGGAATGGAGAAAAAAGTGTTTTGGTACCGATTTTTAAGAATAAGGGTGATGTGCAGAGCTGTAGTAACTACAGAGGGATTAAACTGATCAGTCACAGCATGAAGTTATGGGAAAGAGTAGTGGAAGCTAGGTTAAGAAGAGAGGTGATGATTAGTGATCAGCAGTATGGTTTCATGCCAGGAAAGAGCACTACAGATGCGATGTTTGCTCTGAGAATGTTGATGGAGAAGTACAGAGAATGTCAGAAGGAGCTGCATTGTGTTTTTGTAGACTTAGAGAAAGCATATGACAGGGTGCCTAGAGAGGAGTTGTGGTATTGTATGAGGAAGTTGGGAGTGTCAGAGAAGTATGTAAGAGTGGTACAGGATATGTACGAGGGTAGTGTGACAATGGTGAGGTCTGTGGTGGGAGTGACGGATGCTTTTAAGGTGGAGGTGGGATTGCATCAAGGATCAGCTCTAAACCCTTTCTTATTTGCAATGGTGATGGACAGGTTGACAGACGAGATCAGACAGGAGTCCCTGTGGACTATGATGTTTGCAGATGACATTGTGATCTGTAGTGAGAGTAGGGAACAGGTGGAAGAGACCCTGGAGAGGTGGAGATATACTCTAGAGAGAAGAGGAATGAAGGTCAGCAGGACTAAGACAGAATATATGTGTGTGAATGAGAGGAAGGATACAGGAATGGTGAGGATGCAGGGAGTAGAGGTGGCGAAAGTGAATGAGTTTAAGTACTTGGGATCAACAGTTCAGAGTAATGGTGAGTGTGGAAGAGAGGTGAAGAAGAGAGTACAGGCAGGATGGAGTGGGTGGAGAAGCATGGCAGGAGTGATTTGAGACAGACGAGTACCAGTAAGAGTGAAAGGGAAGGTCTACAAGATGGTAGTGAGACCAGCTATGTTATACGGGTTGGAGACAGTGGCATTGACAAAAAGGCAGGAGTCAGAGCTTGATGTGGCAGAGTTGAAGATGTTAAGATTTGCACTGGGTGTGACGAGGATGGACAGGATTAGGAATAAGTATATTAGAGGGTCAGCCCAGGTTGGAAGGTTTGGCGACAAAGCCAGAGAGGCAAGATTATGTTGGTTTGGACATGTGCTGAGGAGGGATGCAGAGTATATTGGTAAAAAGATAATAAGGATGAAGCTGCCAGGTAACAGGAAAAGAGGAAGGCCTAAGATAAGGTTTATGGATGTGGTGAGAGAAGACATGCAGGTGGTTGGTGTGACAGAGCAAGATGCAGAGGACAGGAGGAAATGGAAACAGTTGATCTGCTGAATATACTAGACCATCACTAGGATTTTAGAAACCTTTTACAGAATATTTGTAAACCAATTTGACTGGGTCAGGTGAAGATCACAAATCCAGAATTCTTCCTGGGAGTGTTTTCATTTTATTTATTTATGTTTTCAGTTGAATCACTTAAACATATGCTACTGAATTTTATGGCAAAAAAAAACATCCTAAGTGGTAGTCCTGCAAAACAAATCTTGGCATCCTGTGATGAGTTAGCAGTCCAGCAGAAAAAAAACTTTCAAACTAAATGTTCAGTGCAACTAACTTATAAAAAACATGGGGCCCATGTACACACAGAGATAGATAGATAGATAGATAGATAGATAGATAGATAGATAGATAGATAGATAGATAGATAGATAGATAGATAGATAGATATGAGTTATGTGTATGTCAATTTATCATAACTCTGTGGAGGACCTGCCAAAATCAAAAGTTGCCATACTGATACAGGAGTGTTTGATTTCTTGATGCATTTGTTTGTTTGTTTGTCTGACTATCTATTTCTCTGTTTTGGGTGCTTCATGCCTTAATATCAATCTGGTCAAGACTTTCTTCAAAGTATTGTAATTAGACTGGTCTGACCACCATTCATAAACATGGCTACTAGGTCTACATTAATGAAAAACCCTTAGCTGGCTATTAAAGCTAAACATGCCTTAACATTTTAGTCCAGACAGTCTGTAATAAGTTGTATCACAAAACAAATAACCTTACTATACCATTTAAGTCTATTTGTTCTAGGAGTACATAAACAAAAGCCAAGGGAAATGTTTATTTAGATTTGATGTATAGTTTGAAACTATTGAGAAGTTTTGAATGCATTTACAATTTTTGGACAATATTGTAATAGTTGTTGGAAGGAAATAGTTACCTCATCTGCCAAATCTATAAAGGGTAGTTTAATTTCTTGAATAATTGGCTAGTGGAAGTAAGACTTATTTAACAGGTATATGAAAAAAAGGTTGGATATACATATCAATTAAACAAGAAGAAAGTGAACCAATTCTTTAGATGCACATGTAATTTGCTATTTTTCTTAAGACATTATTTAAAGTGAATTCTCTTAAATGATGTTTGTAGAGTATTTTGATAGACTTAATAGTACAAACAGGGAAAGTATAATTAACTCTACCAAATTTCTCTTATATGTTAATTATTAAAGCACACATTTTTATATCATGAACTTTCTTAAAAAAAAAACAGTGTTTCATCTATAACTGTGGACCATGATCAGTAACTGTCAAACATGGTTACATATAGGCTCTGTTATTGGTTACATATAGGCTCTATTATTGGGAGAGTTTATTAATACTGTGACATCCCCTGAATTGGCCAGAATTCAGAGCAAAATGGAAGATCTCGCAGGAAAATTTGGACTTCTACTGAAGGCTTATTAATAAACTATATTCAGACAAACTATATGTAATAACAGAGGCTCACAGACCTAGACTGATTAAATGGATTTTGGATTATAGAGGCTCTGTATACATTATGATGGGTGCTGTAGGATTACTTTACAGGATTCTATTGTCTCCCAGGGACTTTTACATGAATAGGCATAAGATCCTTAGGGAATGGTAACTGAATATCCAAACTTCAAGATGCAATTGGGATAGGATCCTGACAATCCTGCGATATACCACTAGATCTCTAAATACAGATTCTGTGCCTGGCAGTATAAGGTTAAATATTGTTATACTCCAGCAAGATTAAGCAGGATATACTCCAATGTGACCCCAGCCTTTTGGAGGTATATAAGTGGTGAACTATGTAACTGGCTTAACATCTTCTCAGATAGTCCCTCACTAGAGGACTGCAATAGTGTGGGGAGTGGGATTTTGCCCTTTAATCACTGTTTTGAGATCTCTCAGTTGGTATATATATATATAGTTAGCATGCTGGGAGGTACAGTGGGATATTTTTTGTTTGTTTTATTTTTCAGATTAACTAAGTTTCAAACATTTGTGGTTGATGATGTAGTGCATGCTAATTTAGTGAGTTGCCAATGCAGGAATCTGTTGTCTACAGGGCCAGCTGCTAGAAATGTAACAACATATATAGCTGCATGGAATCAGGAATACCAGACAGGACAAAATCATCCTCCTCAAGGAAGAGTAAACCTGTCTAGTGGACATCTGCAATAAATAAACTCTATAATAAAAGGAAAAAAAATGCTGTCCAGGACCAAGAAGGAGCAGGTGTCTAATTGAAAGCAATCTGTCCTTAGCTTGAACAAGCAAATAAGAGCACTAGTGAAATCCTCCAAAGAAAACTTTGAGTCCAAACTGGCCACATCTACTAAAGACAATCATAAGGCCTTCTTCACATATGTCCACAATCTCAAGGGAAGCACCCACATTTCATCAGAACTGGTGGTCAAGGACACCACATACACAAACCCTGTAGATATAGCCAACCTGCTGGCAGACACATTCAGTGAAAACTTCATTGCTCTGTCCCCCCATCAGTAAAACAGGACATCCCCAATACCTGCCTCCCTTCCCTTATCTCTAGGGAACAAGTCATTACTGCCCTCTCAAAGGCAAAATATACAACCTCCATGGGACCCAATAAGATCGCAGGCTGCATCCTACATGAACTCAGGCAGGAACTTGCAGCACCATTAGGCACCCTATTCAACCAAAGCCTGAGTACTGGCTTTGTCCCAGCTGAGTGGAGGACAGTTACTGTCATCCCTTTGCATGAAGGTGGAGCATCTACCGATCCAGAACATTATAGACCCATCAGCCTAACTAGCCTGATATGCAAGGCCATGGAGTGGATTATCATGGACCTCATTAACAAGGACATTGGCAACCTGCAGACACTTGATCCCATACAGTTTGGTTTTGCCAAGGCGAGGTCGTGCCTGTTAAATTTGGTTGACTTCTTTGAGACAGTCACCAAAACCATAGACAAGGAGAAGACGGTGAACACCGCCTACCTTGACCTGGCCAAGACCTTAGATAATTATTCCTAACTCAGGTATAATAGATAAACTCTCACAACTAGGCATCAATCCATATGTTACCAGATTGGTAGCAAACTGGCTCACTGACAGAAACCACTTAGTCAAAATAGGGGAAGCCACCTCAAGTAGCAGACCCTTAACAAGTGATGTACCCCAGGGATTGTTCTTGGGGCTTCTGCTGTTTGGGATATACTTCTCAGAGGTACAGGCCAAATCTAGTGGGCTATGGCTGACCAAGTTTGCAGATATCTGCAAGCTGGATACTGTCATCAATTCCCTAGTGATATAGACATCCTCAAAGAGGGTCTCACCCAAACAAATGACTTGTGCCAGAAACATGGCCTCAAACTTAATGCCAAAAAATGCATCATCATCCCTTTTGGGGAGAATGATGTCCTCACAAATTATCACATGGATAATAAGGCACTAAGCACACAATCAGCCGTGAGAGACTTGGGAACCCAGGTTGATAGAAAACTGACCTGGGATCACCATATTGCCTCCGTTGTACAGAAAGCTTTCTACATGGCCCACATCATTAGTAAGGGTATCTCATCCAGGGACAAGGTGGTCATAACATCCCTGTATTCTACCCTTATAAGACCAATTATTGAATACAATTCCCCTTTCAGCATATACCTCACAAAGCACATGCAGCAACTGGAGAGACCACAGAGATTCCTCACCCAGAGAATCCCGGGCCTCAAACATCTACCCTACAGAGATAGGCTAAAAGCCCTGTCCCTCTACTCAGTCTCCTACAGACTCCTCAGAGGTGACCTCTGCCTGACATGCAAAGCAATCTCAGACCCTGCCCTGATGGGACTGCTGCATATCCACAAGTTAAGCTCCACTTGAGTAACCCACACACAAGACCTCAACCTGGTCTGTGACATCAATAGGACTTGCTGGTGGGACAGATTTATGTCCCAGAGACACCCGCTTTTGTGGAATAGACTCCCTTTTCATGTAAAGCAGAGTACCTCATTAAACCTTTTTAAGCACAACCTCGATAAATGGATGGGGTACATAAAATACACCCCTGAGATTCGACCTATGTCCTTGCTGGACAGTGGCATAGGGTGCTGACTTGTTGGAACATGGGCTAAATTCTTGGCTAAGCTTGTAAGAGCCTCAGGGCCAACAGCCTAGTAACTTCCTATGATCCTATGAACATATATATCAGAAAGACCACCAACAAATTCAAAAGGTGGGGCACTCAGCATCTCTCAGAAATCAGAGTAATGGCCTTAAAAGACAATCTTGTAAAACAACTCATGAAACACCCACTCCATGAAGGCTTTGTTCTCCACATTCTGGAGTTTGACAACATGGATACTCTTCAAGGGAACATAAATGACACAATGTAGGGCAAAAGAATTACACTGACAAATCTAACTGAAAGCATGGAAAAGACCAGGGTCATCGTATGATGCTCCATATGCATCATCCTTAGCCTCAGGAAACTGGACCATAAGAATTTCTACTGACATTGGCCTGAGGAACATCTTTTATTGGGGAGTTTATTGAGGCTTTCAAGAGGCTTATCAGTTTACAACCAGCCCCCTGGTAGCCAGGTAGAGGGCATGTAGGAAAGGAACCCTACTCATAACCTTTGGGCACTGCAGCTCCAGGATTTCTTCTGGCATAGTCTGAATAATATGGCTGAAACTGAAAGGAAAACATTCTCCATCTACTGGCTTTTTGACAAAGATATAATCAGTTTATGTTTGTGTGAAATATATTTGTTTTTTAAGACCTGCCCCCACTGGCTGGCCCTTACTAGTGATTTATTTTTGATCATTAATATTATCTGCTCACATACACTCATTTTCCAGAAAAGCAGAATCACAGTTCCAATAAAAAGCTAAAATAATCTAAAATTTGAGAGATTTTTTTTCTATTTCTTTGTTGTCTTTTTATACTTTTTTACTCTGATATTGCATATCATTATAATTAGGTACAGATCTGATGAAACTGGCATAAAGGCACTGCAGACTGGTATATGGACTTTAACTAAATATTTAGATCTCTTTACTTCTCTGGAGTTTCCATGTCTGGATCATATTATATTCAATGGCGGATTTAGGCCTTGGTGCAGGGGCGCGTGCCCTCCCCTTTGTTTTTTTTTTAAGCACCCTTACAGAATGTTATAAAAAATTGCTTTTTAACTGTCTCAGTTGAAATCAGAAAATATACAACAAAAGTGGTACACAGTTAAGAACGTATCTCATTTGCTTGTACATTTTCCAATTTCAAACCACAGAAGCTTTATTTTCCTTCAAGTAGTTATTTTTCCATCTTGCTTCACAAGTCATGATGGAACACTCAATTAGAGTATCCAGTCAGGTGACTTGATAACCCTAAGATCCCGGGTGTCTCTTCTAACGCATCTCCCATCATGACTACAAATCTTTCAGACAGTGAGACCGACAGAAGCTTGTCTGAGGAACAGCTGAAAAAAAAAAAGAGCACAAGGTACTTGAAGGACAGCTGCAGGCTACACAACATTCTGGTCTATTTCTGAGGCATTAACTCTGTCACTTATGATGTTGTGTTAAACTATGTTACGGCACCTTGAAATCCCACTTTCTGTAAGTTTTTCGGTTGCCATACTTAAAAATGTGGTACCGCTATTCTCGCGGTTATTTAGAAGTTTGGTCGCGCCTATTGCCATAGCTGTTTGTTATTGAAATACTCCGACATTTTCTTTGTTCCACATTATGAAGGACAGTGTTCCTTATTTTGTAGCTGGAAGGTTGAGAGTTATGATTGCTACTTGTATTTGTCTGCCAATTCTTTCTCTTCCCAGTAAGATGAAAAGATGGCACAGTTTCTTAAGGAAAGTGTTAGTTTTTCCCTTGACAATTTAAATGACTTTTCTACATGTTTCAGAGCCTTAATACTGGCAACACATATGAGATTGCTGGTATTCAGTGTGGCTCACAATTCCCAAATTCATTCATTTAAACAGCTGCAGCTGTATCAGTGATTTTAACACTGGAGTGGAAGAACTAGGAATGGAAAAACAAGGACCATTATAGCAAACTGAAATATCTTTTTCTCTTCAAAGTGTAAGTAATGATGTGTACAGCTTGTGTAAGTTTTAAAGTGAGATATGGTGCAAGTGGAAAGTGAGCAAAAGTGTAATTTAGTTGTAAGGGACAACATAAAAAAAATAACTTTGGTGGGAATACAAAAAAGAAGAACAGAATATTTAATTCAAAAGTGAGAAACTGAGTTGACTGAAGGATTCTAGCATGTTGTAGCTAAATTTGGGGTAGCTGAGAAAATGAAACATAGGAAGTCATAAGGAAAGTCATTAAAGTTAGCACAGAAGGCAGTAAATATAACTCACAGATTGGGAAAATAATTTTAACAGTAGAAGTAACATGTCATTAACCATTTCAGTGTTCTGTAAGTCATGTTTCAACTCTTTTAGCACAGTATTGGCTTTAATAAACTTGAGGTTGGGAGTTGGCATAATGGTTAAGTTCTTTACCTTAAAAACACAAGGTTCAGGATTTCATAGGATCATAGGAGGTTGCTAGGGCCTTTTACAAACAAGCCTAGCCTAGCCATGGTTTACCCTTGTTCCTTTATAGACCGAGAGAAATAACCTGTATTAGCATATGAATTTATGATCAGCACCGACTGCCCCTATTCAAGAGGGACATATATGAAACCCCCGGGATGAATTTATGGCCAACTGTCCAAGTTACAGTTAAAAAGAGTCATTGAGGAGCTCTGTTTTACTTGCATTGGGAGTTTGCTCTGGAGGAGTGATAGCCTGTGGGAGATGTATCTGTCTCTC
The DNA here is from genome assembly GCF_019279795.1 of Protopterus annectens. Classification (NCBI taxonomy): domain Eukaryota; kingdom Metazoa; phylum Chordata; order Ceratodontiformes; family Protopteridae; genus Protopterus; species Protopterus annectens. Next base: position 1,507,954,468 of record NC_056745.1, read on the forward strand.
CAGCAAGTCCAGTTTATGTTGCAGGCTAGGTTAAGGTCTCTAGAGTAAATAACTCTTGTCCCATAAGATTTGCGGATGTGTAGCATTTCGATTAAGGCAGGGTCCTAGACTACTCTGTAGGCCAGGCACAAGTCTCCTCTAAGCAGTCTATACAATACAGAGTATGGTGACAGAACCTTCAGTCTGTCCATATAGGTCATGTGATGAAGGGCTTGAATTTTCTTGGTGAGAAACCATTGAAGTCTCTCCAGCAGCAGCAGGTGTCTGATGAGGTACATGTAGAAGAGAGGAACGAGTAGAGAGGAGTTATAAACCCTTCTTTTTGGATGCTGTTCCCTTGCTTATGAGATGGGTAACACAGAAGGCCTTCCTCACCACTGTGGATATGTGATGACAGAAGTTAAGGCTGCTATTAACCTACGTTCCCAAATCTCTCACCAGTGGGTTTGAACTTAGGGGGGTATTTTTAATGTTGTAATTTGCTGGGACTTCACATTTACTGAAGGGGATGATAATACATTTTTATTGTTAATTTTAACTCCGTGGCTTTGGCACCAGTCATTTATCTGCATAAGTCCTTTTTGTAGTATGGTGACCTTGTTTTGGGATTCAATGATTGCACCCAGTTTGCAGTCATCAGCAAATCTAGTATGCCACAGGCCATCTGTTTTCACCTGAACTTCTGAGAAATAGATTCCAAACAGAAGTGGACCCAGCACAGATCCTTGTGGAACACCACTAGGAACAGCTAGGTAGAGGTGGAATACCCTACTTTGTCTGTATGAGTTCTGTCAGTTGGATACCCATCTAACAATGTGGTTTGTCCCCAGCTTCTGTCTTTTTTAATTTCTCTAAATCTTTTGGGTTTCTAATACCATGATAGGAATGGACCCCATTCCTAAGTCAGCATACGATTAAAGTTCATGAAATTAGTATTGTTTTAATCTTTGATGTCAGCCAGAAGTGCTCTTCATAGTGCCTCCAATATGCCCAGTAATGACTCCAGCAATTCATATGGAGTTACATGTATTGGTAACATATCTAAATACGACTGAAGATTCTTTTTTATAAGACACATTGCTCCTACTGCTATTGGGACTGTCTGGGTAACTTTCTTCCACATTGCTATCATTTCTGCCTGCAAGTCTTGATATTTTATGACTTTGTGTCTTTGTACAGGAGACACTGCAGTCACTGGGTGTGCTGATTTCAATGATGAATGTTACTTTTGTCTTCTTATGGACCAGTATATCCAGTTTTGTGTGTATTTGGGTAAACAACCTTGAATACAAACTGATATTACATTACTGCATTCTTGTTTTGCAAAACTGTTAATTATTGTTATCCTAGAATGGCCAAACCAGATATTGTATATAGGCAGTGGGCATTGAAGCTGTAAGTAGATAAAATGATTGACCCAACATTTATTTTTTGTAATTCTGGATTTGCAAAACTAATGTGTCTTTGGGTGAAGCAAGTTAGAAGAGAAGATGTGACTTATTCTTTGCAACAAAAATGTATTAATGAAACTATTATTTTTAATCATGTCAGGGTCAAAGTAGATACTTTAGGTAGAATATAGGTGTGGAGTTGGTCTGTGGATGAAATGATTGTCCTTATGTTTTGTTGCTTTAATTCTGGCTTTGAATTCTATCTTTGAAGGAGTAAAGTTTATTTGGATAAAGTAATCTGTCACTACTGTTTATGTGAAAATTATATTAATGTTAGCAGACACTACAGGTAGGCAATGGGTATGGTAACTGCCCCTGGATTAAATGACTGGCCCCTGCTGTTTGATGTTGTAATTCTAACTTTGAAGGACTGAGATGTATTTGAGTGAAACAACCTGGAAGACAAGTAGTGATTACTGTGTCTGTGAAACAAAATGCACATTAATACATTATTTTTAGAG
>NC_056745.1:1507961379-1508055334 GCF_019279795.1 Protopterus annectens
TATGTGTATATAGATAGATACAAATATACATATTTATATATATATATATATATATATATATATACACACGCACACACACACACGCACACACACACACGCACACACACACACACACACACACACACACACACACACACACACACACACACACACGCACACACACACATGAATATCTATATAAAATGGAGAGAAAGTCCAAGTAATACATATATGTAGTTGTGTTAAATAAATTTGTGTATACCAGCTTGTGCTCACCAAAAATATTATTTTAAAGTGCTTTTGCCTATTACTGTTAATAAAGTGAAGCACTCCCTCAGCGTTTTCACCAAAGTGGTAGTTCTTGCTACTGATCAGACACATCATAACATGAGCAAGTGAATCTGACATTAAATTAATCCTCAGATACTAAACACAAGAAAAAGAGTTGAATGGAAGTAAAAGTCAAAATCATAAGTGTAACCTAAACTACATCTAAATAATAAAATATACAATTAAAAATATAGTACTAGATAAAAAAATGAAAATTAAACTCATGCATTGACATGAAATAATATAGCTATACATAACAAATGTTTGTTTGTGTTTTAGTAAAAGTTGCTATGTCTTAGTTTCTTTACCTCAAAAATGTTCTTAATGTAGCATGTCTGATTGAATCTGGGTTTCCGGGTGTTGTTTTTAACCTTCTCAAAATAAGAGGGACCAAACAAATTCAGATATCAGGATTAAGGACTTCAAAAACCCACTGTCTAGACATGCTCTCTGGTCTGCAGAACTAAGAGAAGTTTGTTTTATGTCATTGAAAGACTCCGTTAAAGCCCTTTACAAGATAATCTGAACTGAAAGCTAGAGAAAAAAGGGCCTGAATTGCAGATTTGACTTACAGCTTCTATCAAAGCATTTCACAGAGTTTCGTCTCCCTGTCAGTGTAATGTTAGTTAAACTGATTGAATAAATGAGTACAATTAAAAGGAAGCCACGTTATTTCTTTAAGCATATTGCTCAATACAGGGTAATCAAGCACTTGGTTAAACAACTTAGTTGCATCATCTGGCAAATGCATACCACCTCTGACATCATTGTGTACACCTTCTTTAACTGAAAAAGCTAAAGCACAACATTGCAGACATTGACCAGAAACAAGAATAATGTCTGTGAGCTTCTTAAAATGATTCCAACCTAAAATGGAACTTTTTAAATGCAATGGGAAATAATGTTCCATCAGCTAATGACTCCTGTGATCCTGTGGTGTAGATCCGATGGCAAATGCAACATCAAAGCATTTGAAAGGGAAAGTTTGTGACTGGGAACAGGATGGTGAAGATAGATGTCATTTCAGAGTTGCAGAAGTTAATTAACGAGTCCAGCTGGGTCCTTTTTTCAAAATCTGTCAAAAATGTACACACACACACACACACACACACACACACACACACACACACACACACACACACACACACATGCTCAGTGTCAAAACACACTGTTATATAGATAATGTACATAACTGCACACATTTGGAGGTAGAAACTGTGTCTTATATAATGGATAGAAAGACAGGGACTGGCAAACTCATGCATAAAAATATATGTTTCATTGCAGATTTGAATTTGTCTGTTACTCAGTTACCGCTGCATATTTCATTGTTTTAATTATTATTTTTTATTGCATTGTTGTGACCCAAATGTCCTAAGTTAAATGCAGATTGTGAATTTTAATGATGTTTGAACATTTTGATACCAGGAAAATTAGTTATTTGCTGAATTTTAGTTAAGATTGACCTTGATGAATGATACCACATTAAAAAGATTTCCAGCATTACTGATAAACATTAAAATCGTTTCTAGTTTCCTGAAGGCTCTATACAGAGTGAAATAGCAGGTGGTTCCACTTTATTACAAATATTTAGCACTGTGCTGTCAGCTACTTTAATGCATTTATCATGTGCACAGTTGCATTCTGTGTGTTACTTAACAATTCAGGATGAGCGATTTGTACCTGATCTGAATCTTTTATTTCAGAACCAGTCATCTGGAAGTGAATTTTGAATATTCCATTGCTGCTGCAGTTAATTGTTCTTTCATTCTTCATGAAAAGGCTGGTGATCATTGCAACAATATGCTATTTGCACAGTGCTGTTTAGACAAGGACCTCACCACCTACAGACGTTTTGAGCGATAATGAGAGTTTAAGGTTGTAGACTGATAATGATCATCATGTCATTAACTTGTAAAAAGAAATCTGAATGTGAACATGCCTTGCAAAAGCATGGACTATGGTGACATTTTATAAAGGTGCCATTTAGAAACAGTATCCATATGCCTTCCACAGCGAAGACAAAAGACATCAGGAGTAGAAACCGTATTATTTTGTGGGACCATGTGTCACATCAAAGCTGAAGTAACTTAACTTCATGAACCCTGTCAAAAACAACACTGTTTTAATGCTTTCTGTATAGCTATAGCAAATATACTTTGTAAAAATGAACATTACATTTTAAGTCATTTAATTATGTAAGCAAACAGAAAAACACAAAACATACCAATCTATAAATATGCCTGGCTAGAAGTTTAATTTGTTAAAATGAAATAGGATAATTTGCAACAATAAAATAAAACATAATTTTGAAGTGTACTAGGAAAAGGTAAACATAAGTTATAATAGTAGCAACAGGATGACTGGAAAATGTCACTTAGAAGCCAGGGTCATTGACAGAGTAACTCAATTACTTAAATTACAATCAGGATTGGATTTGTAGATTAGGATCAATCTGGGGTCTAATAGTCAAGTCAAAAGAAATATGCAGTTTTGTTGATCAAATAGAGACAAAGAAAAAAACTGAAGAATGTTGTGGTTAATTTAGGGACCTGCAACATTTGAAAAGACAATTCATATGTTGTTGTCATTCCTGGATTGTTGACCATTTGCAGTTTAGGAAGAACATTTTTTTCTGTAATGAGCCAGATTTGTCAAAGAAATGTTTTTGTCTGCATTTTTATCTCAGACTTTCACTTGGTGGAAAACAAGTACTTATTCATGACTGGTTTTATAACAAATGATCAGGCTGTACTTCTTAATTTTTGGCTGTACTAGAGTCCTGTCTCGTTATGTTAGAATACTGGAACTGCAGGGTAACCTCAAACAAAACAGATGTGAAGGGCTGCATGGCTCTGAAGGGCTGCATGGCTCTCAAGGGCAGGAAACCAGTGAATCAAAACTGGGTAAAGGCAAGTAACACTATAGCAATAACCCGCACCTGGGTGTGGGTAATGCTGGATTTACCCATGGTTGGTGTGGTTTGGTCACAAGGGTGAAGCCTGAGTGGCCAAACAATGACAACCGTGGGTAAATCCAGCAGTACCCACACCCAGAAGTGGGTTATTGCTATTATACAATGACATTACTTAAGAAAAAAATAATTACTTTTCTTAAATAATGGCATTGTATAATGCCTCCTTGCTGCCCTTCCGCAGCTGTCTGGTATTCTGTGGCAGTTCTGATGTACTGTGCATGCTTATGCTTATGCAGTACATTAGAGCCGTGGGCAAAAGCAACGGAGAAAGCAAGATCTCCGTTGCTTTTTACAAACTGTCTCTCTATGTTAAAGGAGTTTAACACAGCGAGACAGCTTTAAAAAAAGCAACGGAGAATCTCCATTGCTTTTTTAAAGCTGTTTTGCTATGTTAAACCCATTTAACATAGCGAGACAGTTTTGAAAAAAGAACGGAGAAAGCAAGATCTCTGTTTCTTTTTACAAAGTGTCTCACTATATTAAAGGAGTTTAACATAGCGAGACAGCTTTAAAAAAAGCAACAGAGAATCTTTGTTGCTTTTTTTAAAGCTGTCTCACTATGTTAAACCCATTTAACATAGCGAGGCACCTTTAAAAAAAGCAACGGAGATAGGAAGATCTCCGTTACTTTTTTTTAAAGCTGTCTCGCTATGTTAAACGAGTTTAACATAGCGAAACAGGTTGTAAAAAGCAACAGAGATCTTGCGTTCTCCATTGCTGTAAAAAAAAAAAAGTTATACTAATGGAAAACGTCCGGGAGACCGGACCTTTTTCCATTACTATAACTCTGATTTACAACGTGCATGCTGATTGCTCAGTGTGCACATTTTTGAATATTAATGGGGGGTCATTGTATAATAAAGACTTTAAAATGGCTGCCTCAAACATGAAGCTAGAAAATGTGATGAAGCTGACATTGAGTGCATGATTAGTTTCTCACTTTAACAGAATGAACAGAATTTTTACACGAGTATTGCCTTTCACAGAACATGCTTATAAGTCACATACTAATTACTAGCTCTGGGTAAGGCACTTAATAATTTGCATAGGTATAGTAATCAAAAGGAGTTCAGAGAAGGCAGAAGAACTCTGGAACAAGAAGTACGAAGCATGACAGCTGTGCTAAGACTGTGCAGAGCAATGCATGAAGTAATGGAAGTGGCAACATTTGGATCGAGGGGTTTGCATGGAACCAGACACTGGTCTTTAAGCTGAGTGAGAAAAATATTGCCAGATCTGCTGATTTATAGTTATTTATCAATTTTCTTTTGTTGACCAGGGTGGAACATTGATTCTCAGGGGTACATTTTCAAGCTCTGCCCAGGCAGACCAGAAGATGGTTAAAATGACATCACAGGCAATCTCTAGACTGACATTCCTTCAATCTAAAGTTGAGAACCAAAGTTTAAATGCAAAAGAAAAAAAATCCAATATTACACCATTCATTAACTTAAATAGTTGCACATCTGTGACCTTTGAAATGAATAAACACAACTGTAGAATACAAACACACACACACACACACACACACACACACACACACACACACACACACACATTTTATATGTATATGTATATATATATTTTTATATAGATATATGGATCCCTATCACATGATAGAAATGTAATTTGACTGAATCCCATTTCACTGAGACCATAAGACTGAAATTTCAAAATACTGAAAAATCACTTGACTGAAACCCATAATACTGAAATCCATCAATGCTAAATTTCAACATATTGAATTGTAAAGTGGACAATATAAAACCAGAATAGCTGGGGGGCTGTGCCTCCCCAACAATATATACTAACTCCAGGATCACACTACAGTGGGGAAAAGTTATATGGAGTTAATTTATATGTAGCCCCCCACCTATTCTGGTTTTATATTGTCCACTTTATAATTCAGTATATTGAAATTTAACATTGAAGGATTTCAGTATATTGAGACCAGTCAAGTGATTTTTCAGTATTTTGAAATTTCAGTCTTATGGTCTCAGTCAAATGAGTTTCAGCCATATGAAATTTCTATCATCTGATAGGGATCCACATATGGGTCTACTTCATAACATTGAAATTTCATAACATTGAATTCCATAACATTGAGACCATAACATCGAAAACTCAAAACACTGAAAACTCAGAACATTGAAAATGTGCTTCATAACATTGAAAACTACATTGCACAAGTAAATGATATCACCTCCACCTACAACAGCACCTAACTAACAAACACACTTTCTACTTAGTTTCTGCAGGGGTAAGCCCCCCCATGCACCCCCCCGTGGGGGATTCTGCCCCCCACACCCCACGTAAATTATATATACCAACTTCAAGATCACACTACAGTGGAAAAAAGTTAATCTCCTAATCTTTGAGATTAGGAAATTAACTTTTTTCCACTGTAGTGTGATCTTGGAGTTGGTATATTTAATATACCAACTCCAAGGTTGCACTACAGTGGAAAAAAGTTAATTTCCTAACCTTTGAGATTAGGAAATTAACTTTTTTCCACTGTAGTGTTATCTTGGAGTTGGTATATTTAATTTACGGGAGGTGTGGTAGGCACATCCCCCCACATGGGGGATGCAGGGGGGCTCTCTCCCCCCTATAGAAACATAGTAGAAAGTGTGTTTGTTAGTTAGGTGTTGTTAAAGGTGGAGACAATGTTATTCACATATGCATTGTACTTTTCAATGTTATGAAGCACACTTTAAATGTCCTGAGTTTTCAATGTTTTGGGATTCAGATGTTTTGGTCTCAATGTTATGAATTTCAACATTATGAAATTTCAATGTTATGAAGTAGACCTATATATATATATGTATATATATATATATATATATATATATATATATATATATATATATATATATATATATATATTAAAAATAAATATTTAGAAAAAAAAAGAAAAAGTAAAGGGTGTAAGCAGGGGGCAACCCCCCCCCCAAAAAAAATTCCCATTTCCTACACTGTAGCGCGATCTTGGAGTTGGTATATTTAAGTAGTGGGGGGTGCAAGGCGGCTTGCCCCTTTAGTTTTTTTTTGATTATTTTTTTTTTAATTTTTTGATCACTAAATTCGATCTTTAGTGATTCAAACACTTAAGCGTTCGAATATATAAAATAGACCCGTTGAGACCACATGATCAAAATTATGTAACTTTGGTGTTTTGTATGGAGGGTGAGGTGTACTGCAATCTCGGTGTTAGTATATATAATTAAAGGGTGTGGGGATGTGGAGGGTGGCTCCCACTCCCCCCCCCCCCACACACACACACAAAAACACAGCTTAATTTTTATTTATCAAAGTTTCAAAGTTATGGACCTTCGATCATATGGTCTCGACCATATGCATTTCAAAGATCCATTACTTTGATATGTATATTTATATATGCATGCATGCATATACACACACACGCACACACGCACACACACACACACACACACACACACATATATATATATATATATATATATATATATATATATATATACATACATAGATAGATATAGACACACACACACACACACACACACGCACACACACACACACACACACACACACACACACACACACACACACACACACACACACACACACACACACACACACTCACACTATCTACTTTTGAAGAGTGCAGTATTCTTTTCAACAAGATCAGCTCCAAACTCAATATCCAGAAAATATAATTTGTGCTCAGTCACAGAAAATAAATTGTAATAAATTGTATGATAAGTATTAAGCATTTAAGATTAGAAGAACATATCATGAAGAATAACTTTGCAGGTTGCTGTCTGCATGCTAAGTTGGATCCAAATTTTTGCAGTCAGAATATAATAATTGATTGTCTTTACAGGTACTATGTCTGTTTGGGCAAGATAGCCATGATAGTGATGGATTTTCTGCTCCTCTTAACTTACCATGTGTCTTTATACTGAAGGCTATACATTGCCCCAACAAATAAGTTGCATTGTAGAAGTTATGTGAAACCTACAGACTGTGATCAACACTGTGGTGAGTAAAAAGTGAGTGAGGTTAAAAATGTTTATTTATTCCTTTATTTGTTTATTTATTTTATTTGCCATTTCTTAACCACTTTGATTCACAGGTACCAATACTCTGTTCATGCCTGGTCCAGGCCAAGTCATCAGTGTATAGCAAAACTATTAACAACTGCAAGCAAAAGAAAAAAAAATACAGAAATGAAATAACATTGTTTCAGGTCTAAAATTCCTGTCATACTGCATGAAAGTGCTTTAGGGGGTGACTGATACAGATGCAGATGTGTAAAAATTGAGAAGGAAGATGAGCGGATTGGGTGCAGATCAGAATGCAGCATAACTGATCCAATGTTTGCTGAGACAGATAATGCAGAAGAAGCTGAAGATGAAGAAAGACCCCTTCTGGGCCTTTCTATTCTTGAAGAAAGTATATGACAAGGTCCCGAAGAAGCTTATTTGGGCATTTCAGTAATAGTTTGAAGCACTAGAGACACTAGTAGAATTGGTGCAGGATATGTACAAGGACCCAGTGATACAAGTAAGAACAGTATTTAGATCACAGAGGCTCCCATAAAGAGTGGGTATGCATTACAGTTTAGATCTGAGCCTCATATTCAAACTGGTGATTGACTACATTAGCAAATAGATCATACAGGACAGATCAGCAAAACATGCTACATGCAGACAATGTGACATTAGAAGCAGGCTGTCAGCAAGAACTTCAACAAATGATTGCAAAATGGAATGCAAAACTGAAGGTAGATGAGATGAAACTGAGCACAGACAAAGTAACTGTTATGGCAGCAAATGGGGGAAATCAGAAGAAGATGAAAACGGGACAGGAGATAAGTAATGGAAAAGGATAACAGCTTCAAATATCAGGGGTGGCTGAGGATAAGGAAAGCATGAATGAGGAGGTCAAAGCTAGATCAGTGGGACTGCAGCCAACTGACAAAGGTTTCCAGACATGGCGTGTGACAGAAGAGTCAAAGAAGCTGAAAATTAAGGTGTACAAAATGGTGGTGTGACCACCACTGCTGTATGGTAAGGAAACCTGGGCAGTGAGGGCAGTGAGGGTGGAGCAGTTGAGGAAGCTAGAGGTGATGAATACGAAGTACCTGAGATAGGTGGTATGATACACACTGAGGGACAGATGAAGAAATGACAACTTCAGAGAAGAAGCCAGTGTTGCTCCAGTTTCACACAAGAACAAAAAGGGCTGATTACAGTGGTTTCAGCATATGTGCTGGAAAGTAGATGATATGGTGAAGACAATTTGGGAGACAGAAAAAGCGAAGTAGAACATGATGATGTCCAGCCATAATGGATGGATTGAAAAATATTAAAACTGTAATAGTCAGGTATGACAGTCGGTAAAGGAAGGAGAGTGGCTGTCAATCAAGAAACTTGACAACAGTTCAAATCATGCACTGATCCATATAGAAAAATGTGGTATAGAGGTTTAATAATTATGACATAATATAATTTTATAAACAGTTGCAGAATTTTTGTGCAACAATATAGTAGCTGACAAAAAATACATTGTGACATCAATCATAATCTTTTTTAGAGTCAGCCAAATACTAAATAATTAAATAAATAAATGCCCATTTCTATTTATACTTCTTTGTATTGTTATAGTTTCATTCCAATGACTACCTCACTAGCTCCAGAATAACAAAACCTTTACTGAGGGCAGAGTACATTTCTTCAGCTTCAGTAGTTATAAAAGGAATTCAAGTTTGCATAACAGTATTCCATGTTCTGTGTAACATTGTACACACAGTTTTTTTTAATTATATTTCACCTGTTTATCATTGTCAGATAACTGCTGTGTATGCCTCTTATTTTATTTTATTATTTTTTTGTATATTGTTTATCAAAAATACAAGAAAACTCGGAATATAGTTATTGGAAGAGATACAACAAGCAGAAAGCAACAACACAACTAAGTATTAATTTGGGATTCATTAACACACTAAGTGTACACTGTTGTGAGTGAACAGAATACACAAGCATGACTCACACTCTCTTCTTCCTAAATTTAGTTTTCCTACCGATTTTCTTACACCTTTAAATTTTAAAAGGGATTCATAAAGGTTACCTCAAAGTGCAGACTACATGTCCACTTAATGTAATCTTTCTGAGTAACTAGAAATCACAAAAGAGTGGCATCAGACACAGATCTCGTACACTAAATCTGAAAGTTGCTAAAATCATGATTATTGCATTAACATGCATGTTCTGAAAGATATGAAGTCTGAAACCCAAACATCTGTCATAATTTAATGACATTAATCTTCAGTGATTTGCCAGAAAACCACACATTTCATAAGGAATGGATCAAAGTATGAAGCACATTTCTGGACATTTTTCTGCTAAATTAGGGACAGTGAAGAGATATGGCAGTGGGGAATCATTTTGTTTGGTAGAGATGTTTGGTATATGTTTGGTATATTTTTATTAATGTTATTCCTTGGCATTGTCACCTAAGAAAAAAGATATGTGCTTCATTAAGATTCAAAACATATGTTATAGAAGGTTTTTTTTTTTTTGCATTTAATTAGGAAATGAAAGTGGGATGGAAAACCTGGATCAGTATTTCTAATAGTGGATCTGAAAGGTTGTACATTTGCCTAATTTTCTCTTCTAAGAGGCAGCAATTAATTGTCTGCTGTTAGTAGGTCACTAGTTTGAGCTGTGTAGTATATTGTAGGTGCACTGCTTTTTCGTCAGCCTGCTTGTTGAGCTATAAGTGTATACCGCTGATCATTTATAAATCATTCTCGCAGTGTCTCATAGGAATATAGGAATATACTAGTGAAGTGATTACAATGACCATAAGTTGTCTGACCATATATACCATTAATTAGAGCCTTTGCAAGTATTTAATAATGCCCACTTCCCAAACTGAACATAGTTGTATGAGATAACTTTGGTGCAAATCTCTGTTAACCTATCCAGTTACCAAGACTAACCTTAAAGGTAGCCAAAGCAGTAAACTGTTTGACCTGTTTTGGTAACTTATTCCATAGTCTAGGATTAAGTTAAGTCGAGGACCTATCTGTCCACTCAGTCTTGGTTATTTGTTGGTGCCGATTTAACTTTCTTAGTGTGGATTTTTTCAGAGCCACTGGTTTTGTAAAGAAATAGGAGGTCAAATAGGACTGAATCTTTCATGCTTTGAAATGCGAGACACGGGTCAGCTTGCAGCTAAGTATAAGGAAATTTGTCCTGATATATTGGGGTAGCTGAACGATTTAAGTCTTTTAATGTTCTTGGTTAGAAATCTTTGGGGCCTTTCCAATTGAGTCTGAATCTGTACATTCCAAATGAATTATATTCAATGATGAATCTGATAGCTGAAGACTACAGTAGTAGGATAACTTCTCTGGATCTTGAAGATATTCCTTTGGAAACCAACTGGGCCAGAGAGAAGGATTTCCTGACTATGTTGAAAAGATGATGAGCAAATGAGAGAGAGTTATCTTAAGTACCTAGGTTTCTTAAGACCATATCGGTCTGAAGATTAGTACCATTTATAACATATGGGGTGGGAGCAACTTTTCTGCAAAATGCTACTAAGCTGCACTTTTTTATTTCATTTAGTTTGAGGCTGTTTTGGATACACCATATACATGCATTTTCCTGCCCTTGCTGGAGCCTGTTTTGTTTAGCAGAGGAGCAGATAACAGTGCCCAGTCTGCAGTCACCACCAAACATAGCCAGCTACACTTTCAGGATACTGGCTCGGAAGTCTGCAAGTAATTGCCAAATAGGAGAAGACCTAGAACTGATCCCTTTGTTACCCGAGTGGTTACAATGTTACATTCAGAGAAGGCCAGAACTGATCCTTGTGGCACCCCTGTGGTTACAATGTTATGTTCAGAGATAGTAGCAGCAACTTTCACAACTTAAGATCTATTGGAGAACTAAATTGCAATCCAATGGACAATGCAGAGATCTACATTAAGCTTTTCTAATTGTTCAAAAATACTAGCATGTGGGATAGTGACTGACTAAAGCTGTGGCCAGGTGAAGATAAGTACTGTGTACATAATGGACACTATCCAAAGACCCTGTTTGTCAAAGAAACTTACCAGGTTCAACAGACAGGTCCTACCCTTCACAAAACCAAAGTGATTGGGATCTATATTGGTTAGGTTACCTATTTTCACATAAATGAGTTCTGCTATGATACTTTCCAGGGCTTTGCATATAAGGCTGGTGACGCTGATAGGTCTATAACTATTTGGGTCTGAAGAAGGACCACTCTTGTGTAGGGAAATCACAGTGACTGTTCTTCAGGCATCAGGAACAGATCCTGCAGATAGGATGAAGTCAAACAGTTGGAGTAGATGAGCAGTCAGTGTGTACTTTGCACTGATAAGAACGCAGCATGGTATATTGGCAGATAGGATGAAGTCAAACAGTTGAAGTGGATGAGCAGTCAGTGTGTACTTTGCACTAATAAGAACACAGCATGGTATATTGCCAGATAGGATGAAGTCAAACAGTTGGAGTAGATGAGCAGTCAGCGTGTACTTTGCACTGATAAGAACGCAGCGTGGTATATTGGCAGACAAGATGAAGTCAAACGGAGTAGATGAGCAGTCAGCGTGTACTTTGCACTGATAAGAACGCAGCATGGTATATTGGCAGATAGGATGAAGTCAAACAGTTGGAGTGGATGAGCAGTCAGCGTGTACTTTGCACTAATAAGAATGCAGCGTGGTATATTGGCAGATAGGATGAACTCAAACAGTTGAAGTAGATGAGCAGTCAGCGCGTACTTTGCACTAATAAGAACTCAGCGTGGCATATTGTTCAACCCAATGCAAGTATTATTTTTAGGGTTTGGCAAGGATTCTAAGATTTGTTTCAAAGTGATTCAAGAGAGTATGAAATTCACCTGGACAGTGAGAAAAACAATGTGGGTAAGAAGGGTAAAGCTAACTCTAAATTTGTCTGCCAATATATTAGCTACATCGCTGTGGTCAGACTGAGTGAAATTACTACGGATCAGCCCAGTGCATTGTTGGACATTACTCCTTAATTTTCTGACATATCAAAGACAGTTCTGTACTTTCCCTTGAAATCTGTAGCAACCTTAAGCTCATACTCTGCTTTATATTTTCTAGCACTATTTTTAAGTTCCTTGCTGGCATGTTTCAGTGAAGTTTTGAGGTAGGGAGATGGCAGTTTCTTGCAACTTTTAATTTTTTCCTTCTTTTGTTATAAAGTTTATTAATACAAGAGTTCTACCAGAGAGGCTCATTCCTGAATTTACCATTACATTTAGGGCAGATAGATACTGAATTTTCAATGCAACTGTTCAGGTGTTGGTAGAAGTCAGAATTGAATGTAGCAGCCATCTCAGCTGGGTCCATCTACAAGAGATATGAATTCAGCATCATAGGTCTTCTACAGACTGAAGTAGGTTTGCCTTGGATAGTCCCTAAAGATGGTTTCATTTGGTGGTAGGGTGGTACCACTAGTCTTAACCAAAAAGATGACTGATTTGTATTTCGATATAAGCAGGGCTGAGAACTACTGAGGTGGGGTGCAGGCAAGGATTTGGTTGGTAAGGACAATGAACAAGGAGAAGAATGTTAGAGTCTCTGCAGGGTAGTTTTACTATCTGTTCCGGTGTGCTGGTATTAATGAAATCTAGTCAATGCTGAGCCTGACTGTTTTATAGATGTAAGTGTGCTAATCAATGGTTTGGGTAATTGAAGTCCCCTAGTAAGAGGGTATTTAGTTTGATATTTAATGCCTCAGTGACACTGAGATAATTTCTGCTATCTTGGTGTGACATTTATGGGAATCTGTAGCTAGGAATGAAGTAATAGTTGGATTTATTATGGGTGATTTGGATCTTCAGGAGCTGCAAGTTGTGGATAATTTAATGTGAAGTGATGATGTTTTTAACAAATATAGATACTCTCCCTGCAGTTACCCAAGGGTCTGATGGCATGATAGGTGCGCAACCTTGGTAAAGACGGAGTGCCGTCATTGCACTGAAATCATGCCTCAGAAACTACACAAATAAGAATGGGCTTGAATTGCAAGAGGGCCTCAAGTTCTGGCATCTTTCTTTTTAGATTCCTAGCACTTAGTAGTGCCGCCATCATGTTTTCCAAATCTGAGACTGAGTTTTCTATGTAGGAATGTCCAATAAGGGGGCTCTGTCTTAAAACGGCATTACTGAGGCATCAAAGGCTTTAGCCGGTAAGTGGAAGCCTTGTTATGAGAGGTGTAATTCATCCCTGGCAAAACAGGAAGCCTTATCTATCATCCCATGCTGACACCTACTGGATCCCCATAGAATGATACCAACTACTTAGCCAGTTGTTAAAGCCAATTATTTTATCGTTGTATCCAGGTATCACTCTTTGTGAAGGCAAGATGCTATTCAAGACTAGTGCCTTTCCTTTCTCTATCATATGCAGAGTACGTCCCATCATGTATCTCTGTATGTCCCTCTGGGTGGTGCGACTTAGGTTATTCACTCCCACATGGGCTACCACTAGCTGATAGCCATATTTGTCTGTCTTAAGGAACCTTAGGGTACTTGTAGCATTACAGATTGTAGTGCTTGAAACGCAGATTATAGTCACCCTGTTCTTTATTAGTCTCATGAGTATGAAGTCTGTATGCTACACTAAAATATTTTTCTGCATGAAAGCAGACTTAGTGGACCTTATGGGTTTAGGCCTGCTCTCCAGATGACTTTTGGGTAGCTCTGTAGATTTTCAGTACATATGAGTGGAGAAGAAGTATATGTTGCCTTATGTGCTGTAGGCTGGGATATTTTACAGTGAGTTGTAGAAGGCTTTGGCCTAGTAGTTTGCTGTGATAGGGTTTGACCTAGTGACTGTTGTAGCTCTGTGGAGGTATGATACTTACCAATAGTGGGTAGACGTGAGAGGATTGCCTGCATGTTTATTAAATATTTACATCTCTTGCAGGCTGCACTGCCAACTGGTAGAAGTAGTGAATGGTCAGTAAGCATAGAAAAGTTGCTGTACTATGTTAGAACACCCAGTGCAATCAGGCTGGCCACAGATGTGGTGAGAATAGGCTGCTGAGCCACGTTGCCAGAGAGTGGCGGACTAAGATTTTTATAGTACTTGGGTATTTGAGGGAAACTACACAGTAGGCCATGCAGACTTAAGCATAAAGGTTAAAGAAAATTATCAATTAAAAATAGTCACAAACTAATTTTCTGTTGATATGCAGCACTGGTCCCTCTGTTACCCTCCTTTACTATCGTCAAAGTCAGTAGTGTAATAGATGCTCTGGTGGCTATGCTTTGCCTGGGTGATCGCTCTGGAGTACATAGTTATCTCAGAGAGCATCCAAGCACTTGACTGGCTTGCAGTGTCACTATATTACACCCTTCTTACAATCTGCTTTGATCCTTTTGGCTTGCTAAATTCAGCAGCTCTCCAGTCTCTGATATGCATTGTATTCTTGGTTAGATCCACAGTCTTCCCTCCTCATCTTGGATAAACTTCTGTCTAGTTGTTTCATATAGCTTGCCTGCTGAGTTATAACACCTCTGCTGCCACAAGCATAAACAAATAAATAATAACAAACGTTTCAGACAGCCTGCATTCTGATGTATTTTATTTAACTATGATTCACTATCCCAAATCAACTAAGATATTCCCATCCTTTTGCCACTACTAATTTTCTTCAGTGTATGTCTGGCTTGTATAATCTTAATTTAAACTCTGAGTTAGTCTCAGGGTAACTCACAGTTGGTGGGAACCAGCCATTATAATTTGACAGTGATACTTCTGATAACCGTATTGCTCATTACCGCTAATAGTAAACACCTTTGTCACTCATTGTAAGGTTACCATGTGTATAGGTGTAGATGGTTAGTGTTCTATGGTACAAAGTCATAGATTATTTTATTTTATTTTGTTAACTTAGTGACTAGTGTCTTGCAGTGAGCCCAGTCTGTACTCCTTTGCTGCAGTAAGGCTTACATTGTTTCCTTACATACCGTGAATTCCCACCCACACCCACTTAATCTGCATTTAACAAACCATGCAACTCCACCCACAAAGTAGCATCCACCAATCCCACCTCTCTAAACTCCCTCCAAAAGTTTCCTTAGGAGTCACTTATTCAAATAACCGAGACGATCATATACAACCCGGCTCAAGTATTTGTGTAACGAACTTTCACTCCCCCTACAACCCAGCAGCTATTTTCTAGTATCTCTGGAAATCCCCTATCATATGAAATTCTCTTCCACAGTTTCAGCTAATGGATACTCAAACTACTCTTTAATAACTGCTACTCACGTTCTTGTACTTGGCAGCCTATAAACCTTCATGCTTCTCCATTTATTTCTCATAAATATCCCTTGCATCCATAGCGCATATCACAGACTATTAACGTCCCCTTCTATATATCAACCTTCATGAAACTCATACTCAAGTCCTTATTAATTCACACTTTCACTATATAGTGGTTCCAAGTCTCCTGAAAACAAAAATCATACAGCTCTTTAATATTACCAATCTCAACACAACTCCAATCTCAGCAAGCTAGGCTTGAAGCTGAAGTTGAAATATAAAGAATCCTATAGTGACTCCCACATTTCTTGCACTAAAAATCCTGTGGACTCATCCATCCAAACTCATGGACTGGACAACTCAGCCCATCGTAGCAACCTCACTAATGTCCAGTACATCTTTATAACAACCATACCTGCAACTAAGTTATCTGTTCTATAGTTTAGCAGAGCTATCCTTGGGAACATTTGTAACAAAATATTTATTTATTTATTTATTTTACATTTGTTAACCGGGAAATTCCAACTGGTCCAGGTCCATTTTCAGCGGAGGCCAGGGGAGAAAAGCTCCAACATCAAGTTATACAAATACAGTACATCCAGCATAATACACAAAACAGGTTACATCATGTATGCTGAGCATAGTAATATAACAAGAATTAATAAAAAAAATGCCAGAATATGATTAAGTAGCACATCATGAACCTGATACATTTGTCATCACCAATATCTGTCTACAGCAGGAAATAAAAGATGATGAAATCATTTCACTTCAGTGCTGAAATCATTTCAATACATTAAGACTAGATGCAGCCAATAAAAAGTAGGTGGAGTAACCATTATCTAGATAAATGTAGCAAATCTTAAATTGCGTAACTGCACCCCTCTCCCCCGTCATACCTCTGAAATGCTTACATCCTCTCTTTAAATTAATAAAGATAAACGTTATCTATGTAATAGGACTCTATATACCCTCAAGAAATAGTACAAATATTTCTGAAGAATTTCTCTCTTGGATCTCATGCAACATCTAGCAAGAGAACATAACATTAGCAGACGTGAACGTCATTTGGCGAATACTAAATGGTAATATGACTCCTCTAATTCCGTATGGTAATATGACTCCTCTTATTCCTTAAACATATATGGCATTGCTAAACTTGTTTCCACATCCACCAAGAACAATAAAACCAGCAGAAAGACTTACATTGTAATGGATACTTATCTACAACCCAATTAAAATAATTTGTAAATATAGTAAATATTGTAAATAATGCCTTATTATGAAACCTAATACATTGTAATCAGCATTCATCACGTTTATCCTTCTCCTTATTGCATATAATGAGTATCAGATTAATATCATGTGGATCATTATTAATAAATTTATCTTGGTTTTGTGTATTCTGGCTAGTGTCTGAAAAAGATCCTTTAGGATCAGTGCTCTACCCTAGTTAACTAATTAAAAACTAAATGAACAAACAAACAGAGAAGCAAACAAACATTGCTTGAATAGTTTACCCCATGGAGTGTGATAAGAACATATTTGAAGCACTGGAATAGTATTTGGGCTACGTTTTATGAAATATTTATTTTCCAGTTGGATGTAGGTTGACATTCTTGGTACAAGTGTCTGAGGATCTTCTGGTTCTGCAGAGGTGCATGATTTCAAAGTGAGCAGAGTCTTTCATAGCTTGAAAATCAAGGCAAAGTTCACCACAAAGGAGCTGTAGGTGGAGGAGTTTGAAGGGATGGCTGACAGCCCATCAGGATAATTAAGGGAATGGAGACCATTGATCATTTTGGTTAAAAATTGCTGAGGTGTCTCTAGTTGAGTAACATAGTTAAAAAGGTATACCCCCAAAGGAACATTGCATTTAGTGATGGGCCTTATGACGATTTAAAACAGGGATTTTAAGACTTCATTAGCTCTACAGGAGATGCCTTTGAAGATTAGTTGAGCCAGAAAGAGCAATTTCTGAACAGCTGAGGAGTCATCATCACGGTCAAACCATAGTCAGCTAGTAACATAAGTGCCCAATTCCCTGATGACAGTATCATTTTAATGACACATTGATTATATAATACAAGATGGAAAAATGTTGTTCACCAAATTGAGCTGCTCTATATTTCAATATTCAAGTTAAAAATATTTTATGTTTTTCTTTTTCTGCTTGACTTCACCCATTGGCCCACCTATCAGTTCCTAATAAGTCCATTTGCTCCTCCTAAGGAAGCTGACAACAAAGACCTGAGGTGATGCCAACAAGAACCCCTTTTATCCTGGATACGATAGGCCCAGAAAGCATCCCAGCACAAGACTGAAGGTTAACCCACCCAAACCATAAGGCGAGAGTCAAAGTTCATTTATTCCCAAGGTCATGTTCACTGAATATCCCTATTCAGTGTGTTGAGGGTCGGGCAGTAAGGAATGGGTCAAAAAGCAGTCAGCTAGGCCTAATATCTCCCTCCTGATGTTCTTAACCCTCTGCTCTATTGCTCTTTTCAGCTCCATGATTGCTGCCTGACTTCTAGAGAACATGCTTGCTGCCATGAATGTGTTGTCCAGGGACACAACACATAATGCACCACTTGGCAGCACATGTGGAGTCGATCCAGTCTCTAGAAATGTAAAGCACAGAGTACCTGCTAGACACTACCAAATTGGAGTACTAGAGCTGCCTCCCTCTGTCCCCCAGATGGACAAGCTAGCAATTGACATTCACACCCATCTTCTCTGCTCACTCCTTCAAGTACTATAGCCACTAATCAAATACTAGTTAGACACAGATTGAGTGGACTGAAGTGCTTATGACCACTGTTAATGCACTGACAGTTTTTGTTGGCAAACTGGTGAAGTAACTGTGTGTTTCAAGGTACATTCATCAGCAAACACAGATAACCTTCAGACTAGATCAACCAGCTAAATGTCAAAGAAATAGATGGCAAAAATTTGTGGACTCGGTACTGAAAACTGCAAGACACTTCTAGCAACATTTTTGCATTCAGAGAAATGGCCTACAGATTTCATTACATGGGTTCTGTGAGTCAACCAATCAGCCATCCAATGTAAAATATTGAGATTTACATTAAGATCAGTATCAGTAATCTCTGCAATAATCTCTGGCCAGAGGCTTGTGTCAAAGGATTTAGGCAGTGTGAATTTAGTGGCCATTGTTCCATGGTTGTAGAGTCCTTTGAAGAGATTCACAAGGTAAAGGAGGCAGGATTTGCACTCGATATTGTTAAACAGGTTTATGTCAAGGTCCAGAAAGTTTCCTATGACTGTATTAATGAGCGCAAATATGGTGATTTCACTAACCAACATACAATACTGGTTTGACTAAGGGATCCATAACTTTCTGGAGCAATGGTAGTGGGTAGTAGGGTCACAGTGATAGTTTTTCAAACATCAGGTACATAAGATATGGAACAGCTGTAAGCAATGGGCAAAAGTAAAGTAGAAGCATATATATGTTAAGTTTTAATACGCAGACAGCTGATTACCGTACCAGGGGGTCTATATCAGAAGCATGAAATGGCTTCTGAGCAAATACGTAAAGAGCGACACATATTCATCGAACCACATTTAAGCGATTTGATGACTATGTCACAGGGCAAGGAGGTAGTTGGCCAACTAAACAGAGTTGCCCTTTCCTTTGCTATAGTGCGATCTTGGAGTTGGTATATTTAGTTGGGGGGTGTGGGGGGCAAAGCCCCCCACCTGTTAATGTTTTTTAATTTATTTTTTCCAAATGACCACGTGAATTTTTTTCACAAGGAAAAAAATTTGATTATGTGGCCGTTCGCTATTTAAAGGTTTCACGTATTATGTGTTGACTTTTATGTAGTTGCACATATGCGCTTTCATTGTTCTGATATATACCCTTACCAGGGTGTATGCAGTGTTTTAACTTTGGATGGGGATGACACAACAAGGTCTGTCTTAATATTGGGGGAACATTTGGAGGAAAGAGGATGAAGATGGGAACAATTAAAATCTTTAATTAAAATTCCTCTGATTCATATACATGGATTACCTGACATTGTCAACTTCTGTATTCAGATTTTGCTTTGGCAGATCCAATTTTTCAAGTGATGAGTTTTTTGAACAATGCAAACACTTTACTAATTTCCCAAAACAATACATTACAGAGCTGCATTGTTATGGATTGTGGGTGTTACTTTCTGTTGTGGTTTGGAGAATGTGGGTGCTTTAGTGAGTCTACGTTTAGGGATTATTTGAGTGCTGCAGTGCCATTTTTTTGTGACCCTGGAAGAGTGCAGGTAGGGACATTGTTATGTCATCATGGAGTTGGAATATTTGTGTCTGTGGAGTCTGTGTTTGTGTTTGCATGTGTGTGTGTGTGTGCATGCGTGCCTGCGTGCGTGCGTGTGTCTCTGTGTGTGTGTGTGTGTGTGTGTGTGTGTGTGTGTGTGTGTGTGTGTGTGTGTGTGTGTGTGTGTGTGTGTGTGTGTGTGTGTGTGCGTGTGTGTGCGTGTGTGTGTGTGCATTCATATCTCTTATAATAAAAGTAAAGGCAAAATAAATCCATGTTTGTAATAGGATAGTCATAAGTCTCGGCAAATTACTACTTTTTAAAAGATTACATTTTTAAATGCCTCTTAAGAAAATATTAGAAAAAATGACTTTAATCAAACACGGATTTATTAAAACCTTTATAAATGGGGAATTATATAACTTATAAAGAAATATGTTTCTTTAAATCAATGCAACCAGTAAATACTTAATTAGCATACAAATAATAAACTCAATAAGTACATTATATTAATGAAATTCCAAGGACACATTCACTGAAGTCCAAAAAAAAATTTAAAAATTTCTCAGAGAGATTTATCAAAGTCATTTTGAATATAATGTAGTTTACACAAAATCCATCATCAAATCAGTGAATGCACCGAAGACTAATTATGCAGAATTTGTGCAGTTCCAATGCATGATACGATAACTGCAATCAAATATGCCCTTTAATAACGTTATTATACTGAGCAATATTAAGGTTGAGTTTATAGAACCCCCTGTTTCAGAGTTGGTCCTCTTCTTTTTCAGTATTTCAATTTTTTTAAATAATGGAAAACTGAAGCCATGCAGATAATAATGTCAAAGCAAAAATATTTCACATAAGTCAAGAAATTAATTGCATAATAATATATGTTTTTATTTTCAAGACAAGGCCTTTAATACAGTAAGTCCAGCATTTCAAGCAATTGTGAGCAATATTAAAAACTTTGTATCATTCTTTCAGGGTGTCAGTCATAAATCAGATGCTTATAATTTTCGCTTGGGGGCAGTTTTCATACATTAAAAGATATATGATAATATGATTGCCATACCATATATTTATTTAATGGCAAAGCATGTTAATTTTTTTTGGCTCTTTCCCAACTGACAAACAACTGCTTCTGGTGCATTTCTTATTCCATTGGGTCTGCCAGGCTCATTTTTCAATAAGCATACTATCTTCAACTATGGCATGTCCATAGTTATGCTAAGGGATTGCTTTCTCTTAAGGCCTAACTCTTTGCCATATGCATACATCCATATTTTCCATGAGGATGGTAAATGATGGCTACTGGGTAAGCATGAACTCAGCCATTACCCTTCTCATGTTCAACACAGCACTCCATGTGTGTCCTCAAACTCCAGCAAGGATAAACCACAAGGGTGTCACATGTGTCATCCTTCTCTATTTGTCCCCTCAGGATGAGCAAGCTGACATAACCTGCTCAAGTGTGCCCCCCCCAGTCCTGCACCACCAGCACCATAACCTCAAATTTTTAAATTGTGGTCAGATTTAGGAGTGTCCTTACAATCATCCAGGTTTCTTCTGATGGATGCTAAGGTGCCACTTCTTTAACTTGCATGGGAAGTTTTTCCCAGTGGTGCGGGAGGTACTGGGTAATTAATGTGTCTCTCATGTATATTTTATTTATGTTGTCAGTTAAGGTTGTAGTTCTGATATTAGTGGAGTTATGTGACTTGTGAAGATATAAACAGTCAAGAAGGATGGAGTTTATGAGGGTATGGAATGCAAGGTCCAGAGCACCACACCACAGACTATAAGATACCAAGTAAAGGGAAAGTGCTTCAAGCCTTTCTTGGTAGCTCAGGGACTTTAGGCCAATGGGGTCATGAAACTGTAGCCTTTCCAGTTTCCTAGTATGTCAGTAGAGGTGCATCGTAAAGGAAACTAGTTTACTCAATAATTGGTCTGCATAAAGAGGGATTATAAGGTCTTTTGACCTGGATGCTATGCCTTTAAATATTAATTAGCTAAATAGAAAGATTTCAGAGTGCTGCGGTAACTATCAGCTCAGGTATCAACATCTCTACGTTATCAATTTGGAGTAGGCTATTGGCTATATTGCACTTTGATGAGAAGAGTTGTGCACGAAATTTGGCAGGACTACATGTTTTGTATTTGATTTTAGCAGTTTTTCTACACGTTAATTGTTTACAAGAGTTAGTTGCAGCTTTATTGAATTGGCATCACAGAGAGATTTGACAATAAGTCCCATTTTGCAGTAATGTCAAAACTTAATTAACCAAGGGTCCTGATTCCAGCTCTCAAGAAGTTGATGCCAAAAAGATGGGCCCCAGTACTGAGCCCTGTGAAACACCATCAGTTAACTTCATGTTGTCTAAGAGATACCTGTCACCTTAACTGTGTGGCCTCTATTTTCCAACCATTTAGTTATCCACCTCACCATACTGCATCTCCTTTTAAAATACTTAGCTTGTATATAATGTCATTTATTTATCCACATCCAGTATGGTATATGAGCAGAATGCCCACTATAAACTGATGATTTGGAGAATAGTATATCACGGTTATTAATACAAATGATACAATGGAATATGCACTAAATGTTTGTGCCTGCAGTACAAGTGATTTGTTATTTACAGTGTTAACCCAGAAGGATGCAGAATTTTTCAGAAAATAATTGGGAGTCCAAGTTTTTCTTTTCCATTTCATATATTGATCCCCCAAAGAATAACCTAAAAATCATACTTTTGTAAGATGTTATGGCTTTCTAAAAAGAACTTGGAGTTTTTCTTCTTGGAAATTAGCAAAGTACTTCAGAACATGCAAGTATTAAAATGAACATTAAAAACACATTTTATTGAAGTTTTAATTTTTGTTGAAACTGAGATATAGACCGATTAAGAAAGAAAACATGTATATGGTAATAAGAAATTATCTAGCCTTTAATTAAGGATTTTATTTTTATTTTTATTTTATTATATGTATTTTCTGGGGTAGGCCATGCTGATCGCCATGGATCTCTTTTATACGCAGCCCGAGAGCGACTTGCTCAGAGTCATACATACTACACCAACTGATGGAATTGTGAAACAAAATTTCCAGAAGAATGTTGGCCAATAATTTGACAAAATACATCAAGAGGTATTCAGTCTATGGGTATTAAATCTATTTATTGCTTTTCCATGTGTTTGTGTAACGCAGACCATGGTCATTGGGGTGCATTAGCCTATCATGGCATTCACTGGGCACAAGCAGCAAACTTGTGCCCGACTTCCCAGGATGCAAATGTTTATTCACATAATACACACACCTACTGGTAGTTTAGAGGAATGAAAAGACAGTGTAATGCTATAAAGTTAACACCTGGAAATCTGAACAAATGTTCATGCCTTAGTTCCAGACAGTGTAGAAATTGTTGTAGTATATAGGCATTAATGAGATACTGCTGGTTGGATCATTCTAAAATGAACGAATAATATAACACTGCTGCTTATACACAACTATTTGAATTGAAACTGTATCACTATCGCTTCTCATTAGTTGTTGGAGAGTTCTTGCTTGAAATGAAGTAAAAAAAAATGTCTACCATCGCAACTACTAAAAGACAATGAATAGTTCATAAAAACTAGAATTAGCATATTCTCCATGAAGTTCCATTAAAAGTATTGCAGCACAAGTTTCTTTGAATACCTTAGTTTAAAAAGTAATTGAGTGAAATTCATCATCAGCACCTCAGAGATGTAAGGTGGGTGGACAGTGGCACCATTTTCATATTGTTCCACAGAGGCAGCTATGTCTGTGTGCAGACAGGATACAGCAAATAAAGATGTCAGGAGTAGTCATCTTTGATAAAATATCCTACTGTTAAGTAGACTGCCCCTTTTCTTTAGGTATTGAAGAAAGATTCAGTAGATGAAGTGTAGCTGTATATTTCAAACCATCCACTATTAAGAACTGGAAGAATATAAGGCAATTTAATAGACCAGGATCACAAACATGGTCATATTTTGCCACCACAGGTATATTTGCTGCTGCTGATTGCCATAGCAATACAGTCAGAAAAAGGTTACGGAGGTGAAGAGAGAATGTAAATGTTACGGTATTGCTTTCTGCAGATGGCTTTACCTGGAGTGGAAAATACGAAGAGTATTACAAATCCTCCTGCAGGGATTTCAGATATGTCATGCAGTTGAAAGGAAATATAATGACATGCAATGGAGTAACTGCTGCAAAGAGAAGTATAACAAATCTGAGAAGAAGATGGGGAAGACATCAGAATGCAGGAAATAAAAAACAGAGCCACTGATAATGAGGATTTTGACTATTAAGGTTGCGATGTTCTCAAATATTGGCTATTTACTGGACATTTACAAGGACTCTGCATGAGCAAAAATTATATGCAGTCCAAGAAATATTAGCTAGTTTATGTGGATGGCCGAAATGATAATAACCCAAAAGAGATATCTGAAGGTTAGTATGGAACAAGGATGACTGGAGATGTCATGATTACAAATGTAAATGAGAGTATATGATAGTAATTCAGTGAAGCACACAGGATAGAGATAAAGAACAGTGGGATAAAAGACAGGAGAACAATACATATTACATGAATAGAAAATAAAAAGTGTCATTGTAGATTTAATGTTTGAGAGAAAGAAATAGAAATATTGAAAATGTTGGAAGATGCTAGTGCATGCATAGAAAGAGGAAAATGTTAGGCATTGAATAGATGGGAATAAAACATAATGGAAATTGTCTTTAGAATTAGGAATTCTCGCAGGTACATTTGACGTTTGGAGTTAGGAAAAAAAGATTGGTAGAATTAAGTGGAAAATAAGCAAATCTTTGATGAAAGCATAAAAAAGTTAGCAAGACAAGCCATATGCAATACAGACTGCATTCAAAGGATCAGCTCATGGAAGGGAAGGACATATGGAGAATTGAAAGTAAACTGTCATGTAGGAGAAATGAAAGCAGTTGCTAGAAGGTAGGAGACTATATCAAATATAGGTGAGGTGAATGGGTACGGGAGAGTACAGTGGAGATTGTATAACTAAAAAATAAGTTTTATATACCATGAGACCAGCAAATGTGGATAGTTTGTGGAACAAGATTTCATAAGGAACAGAAAAAGATAAATATTGAGTGTTAGAAATGAGAAGAGATGGTAGGGAATTTGCACTGGCTAAGGAATGGGGAATAGCTGAAATTGCTTAGAAAATGTGATATGAGACTATGTAGGAATTCCTGAACTATGAATTCATGGAAGAGTGACTTGTTTAGAACAGAAGAGCTAAAAGAGTCTGCCTAGAAGAAGAAAAGAACATTATGCTAACATGAAATCATTGATAAAAATCAGATATAAAGGGTAACGGCTAGTTAGTAGGTGGAAAAGAAAATATACAATTGTTTAAGAGAACAGGAAGTAAATGCTGACAGAAAAGAAAAAAATAGTTAAAAGGATATAGCGGAATGCAATAAGACAGAATCTGTGAATCTGCTGTGTTCAAGCAGAGGGTCATCTATAACACAGCATGGTGGTTCCTCTGGGACAAAGCCTTGGTAAGTCAAAAGGCAGGCATAAGTTAAGGTTTATGGAGATACAATGTTGGACAATCAAGTGGATGCAATGTGTTCTGTTGGACAAAAGGGCTTTCTATGAGGGAAGCCATGCATTCTGTGGGAATAGAGGAATGTCCCTTTAACAAAAGTTACTTGCCAACAGGGTAACTAATTTGATGTGTGCATTTGCTCATTTTCAAATCAAGGTTTAGAAAAAGATGGCAGAACATTTTGGCACCAAGTTCCAAAGGATTCTGTTTTGTACCAGGTCAAAGCAGAGACAGTATTTGGCACAGAGAAGGTAGTTTATATGAACAGACTATAATGCACAGAAGAAGGCCCGGTTGCAGAAGCTGATTTGCCCAAACATATTTACTGCTGGTAAAGTGGCTTTTTTTTTTTGTCTTTCCTGACCTTAAACCTGAAAGTGTAATTCAGACTGTCAGCACCTGTGTTTGCTGTTCATTTGCACCTGAACTGAGTATTGCCAGTTATACAGGTGATTGGCCGAAATGTTTAATATTCAATATTCAAATTTTTCAGTACAAACAACACATAGAAAGGCCTATAAAGAGTTTGCAACCAAAGAAAATGGTCAAAATTGTCAAATGTAACCACTTATTAAAACTGCACTTAAAAATGTTCATCTATTCACAGGTCCTTACACTTAATGGAATGCAATTCCACCACATACAGGCTCTCCCATAAAATGAATTATGTTACACAGATGTTCTACCAATACTTATATCAACTAAAATATTATTCCAAATATTTAGCAAATGTTTCTTTTTATACATACTTATGGTATCACCAAAATTAAAATCACTAACACATTTATTTTTATCTGCTCTCCCCCTACCAATCTGTATTTTATGGCATATAAACACTTCTTTTCTAACTCGAGCCCCTCATAATAATAATAATGCTTCTAGTAAAATGCTTTTTAATTATTTTCAACCTTCATAACTGAGAACTATTAGACACCCAAGTAGATGCATAACATTCAATTACTGATTAAATTAAAGTTTT
Organism: Protopterus annectens; assembly: GCF_019279795.1. Classification (NCBI taxonomy): domain Eukaryota; kingdom Metazoa; phylum Chordata; order Ceratodontiformes; family Protopteridae; genus Protopterus; species Protopterus annectens. The sequence goes on from NC_056745.1 coordinate 1,507,987,867, forward strand.
ATAAATTGAAAATAACAATTTCATGGCGACACTTTCTAACAACATCCAACAGGCGCAGTTCAATACTGTGTGGATTATTAATTGTTATCCTTAAATCTCTAATGACCTTTATCTAGTTATTGATAGAGCGATCCATGCCAAAGAATATTTAGGATTTCCAACCACAAAATGCATGATGCCTTGTTTATTTTAAACGACATTTCATTTGATGTTGCCCATGTATATAAATTATACAGAGATGTTTGGATCGAGGACTGATCAGTTATTCTAGAAATAGGGGAGCCAATTTTGGCATCATCAGTATACTTAGTCAATGATAACTTACTGCTTCTGGGAAAACCACCCATATAAATCCCAAAAAGAGCAGGGTCCAGCAAAGAACCCTGGGGGACATGTGCTTTAATCCAGCTCTCTTCAGGTAAATTACAGCCAGGCTCCACCCTACTTTTCCTCTTTACCAGCCAATGTTGCTATTTATCTGAAAACATAATCGTTAACATAGTCATTCTGTAACAAAGGCATAACTCTTGATTGTGGCATGGTTTCAAAACCCTTTAACATATTCAAGTATATTATAACAATGGCTAAACCTTCATCTAGTGCCTACCACAAGGAGCAGTAACTTTGTTAAGCATGGTCTTTCACTACAAAACATTTTGTGTAATATCCTGTCCAGCCTAAAACCATATTCATGGGTGACTTTAATTACCCCAGTATTAACTGGGAATCCTGTACAACACTAAACATACAAACACAGAGATTCCTAGATTTTGGAAACACAAACTCCCTGGAACAGATTGTCAATACACAAACCAGAGGTGCGACCATACTGGATGTCATCTTCACTATTATGGGATGATGCTACATACCCCCTAGTGTAATGTCTTCCCTGGTAAGGTCAGGCCACAAAATGGTGTCCTTTGAAGTAAAAATAAAACCTGGACCCCAAGGTAACAATGGAATATTCAGGATCTACTCTAAGCTTAACTTCTTGCTATTAAGTGATAATCTGGCCACATTTCAAGCCCCAACAAATGCAGAGAACACTGGTATCTCTTCAGTACTGTTTACAGAAACCCCATACAAGCATGTTAATAGCTGTACTGAGGCAGCTGTACCCACCAGGAAGTACAGAACTAACTCAAAAGACAAGCCACCCTGATGGAATCACAAAATCAATAGCCTGTATAACAGGAGGAAGAAAATCATGGCAAAAAATTAGGAGGTGCAACATCCAGCAGGATAAAAGCTCTCTCATCAAACTAAATAAACAACACAGAGGACAAATAAACTCTAACAAAGCCAAATGTGAGGTAAAATTGGCTTCCCAGTCCAAGGAAAACTATGAGGCATTATGTATCCATGTCTACAACCTCCTATGCAATACACAGTAATGTGCAGAACTCATTGTAAATTGAACCACCTGTACTGAGCCAGAATGGAAACATGATAAAATCATCAAAAGGAGAGAAGTACTGCTAGAACTGAATTCATCCTCAAGTCTTGAGGAGTAACTTCATAAGGCAGACTCTGGTTTTCACAAAATCTCACCAAGATGACACTGATATATAGACTGTATTTTATATAGTATATATCATGGACAGAAGTAGAGTAAAAAATAAAGAGATAGCCAGGTGCACAAGTCCTAGGAAAATCCTGGTAGGCACACCGGTACCAGGACTGGAAGAAATGACAGTGTAGAATCCTCTAGACATGGAAATATTCCTACAGTAGGGCTAGGCCAGGCCCAGGGGGAGAATAGCCCCCCTGTTGTAGAAGGCAGTAGCAGTCCACAAAAATCACAAAAAACAATAAGCCAAAAAATAGCCATATAGATGATAGAGTGGACTATTGAGGACAAGAAAGAAATTATGTATTGTTGCAATCATGCAAGAACCCCAGTATTTCCAGACAAAATATATACAAAAATATTAAGAGAAAAATTAAAAGAAAGAAAAATGCTTCCACAAGAAAAACTGTCAGAAGCTTCAAATAAAAATTTGTGTTCATTAATGCAACAAATCCATGAAAAACTCTATAGAGACCAAGAAACCTTGTGCTGTTTGCAAAAAGAAACAACTGAGGAAGTGTGAACATTTAAAGATCAAAATTTGGTGATGTTTGAAGGGTATAAAAATGAAATATGGACATAGGAAAGAAAGAAAGATCTGATATGGTGCAATATTTATGCAAAGGAGAAAGCCAAATTAATCACCACAAAAATGGCAGCCCCATAGATATTCAAAGAGAAATACAGGCAAAGATATCCAGATATGGAAAATTTCACAATAAAAAATGAAATCACAGAGGGAATGTGGCAGCCAAGCTGGTGCAGCAGTTAGCGCTGTTGCCTCACAGCAAGAGGTTCTCCGGTCCGATCCTTGGCTGGGGTGCCTTCTGCACAGAGTCTGCATGTCCTCCCTGTGGTTGCATGGGTTTCCTCCAGGTGCTCCGTTTTCCTCCCACATCCCAAAGACATGCTGTAGGTGGATTGGACACTCTAAATTGTCCCTAGGCGTAAGTGCTTACATGTGTGTATGTGTGCCTTCCATGGAAGGTTGGGCGCTGGGCTGGCAACTCGACACTGTAAAACTCCACTGCCAATCATGAGCAGACAGGTGATCCATTATGACAGCCCCTAACTGGGAAAAGCTGAAAGAAGAAGAATCACAAAGAGAGAGTGTAGAAGTTAAAAAAATAGAAGCTGAAGTTATGGAATATCTTTGAAGTGAAGGATTCAGTATACAAAGTCTAACATAGGTCATATCACAGCATGATGGAACAACTGATGGAACAAACAGTCCCCAATGTAAGGAGAAACAAGAGGAGCAGTAGAGATCTGAAGAAGGAATATGGACATGGGAAAGAAAAAGAGATTTAATATGGTGCAATATGTATGCAAAGGAGAAAGCAAAACTATTCAATGCAAAAAGAGCAGCAGTAAAGATATCTGAAGTGAAATACAGGCAAAGACATTTGGATATGTTAACTTTTAAAATACAAAAAATAAGAAAACAAGGAGGAAAAGGAGAAAAGAGGATTAGTAATGGAGAAGTTAAAGAAATACAAACTGGGGTTATGGAGTACCTGCAAAGTAAAGATTTAGTGTATAAAATTTAACTCAGATAACAATGCATCAGGATAGACCAATGGACACCCACATTAAGGAGAGACCAGTGCAGCAGGAAGCATCTAATCAGTTCACATATGAAGATGCTTTGGTGCCTCCCACAGGAAACCAGTACAAAGGTTCAGTTGTAGCTATATAGCAAGGAAAAGAACAAGAAACTGTGGTAACTCTGACACAGTCAATGCTGTGGTGTGGTAGTCCAGTGAGTTCCTAAATGAAATCACAATGGATGACACAGGGCGAAACTGAAGAGAATATGGCATATGAAGAAGCTCTGGAACGTTCTATAGAATGCCCACAGAAAATGGCGGACAAAGAATGTGCTCTCAGTTTAGAAGAAAATGATATAAGAGAAGAGTTACTTGATTTAATAAAGATGGATACACATATTAAGATCAATGAAAGAAATAGACTGCAGAAGATCAATAAAACCACAAAAGTTTGATAAAACAAATGAACACAGTAATTGAGACTGTCCATAGAGATTCATGCGATATAACAGAAGTAAATAGGATACATTACTGTGAAGCCAAATTAATAACATATAAAGTCCTACCACAAGAACACAGGGTAGTAAGGGAAAGGATGGGGAGAAATCGAATCCCATCATGGAAGTAATGAATATAGAGAAGTATAATAATTAAGACAAGAAGTGTCACTGTTAAAAGAGTACAGAAGAGGGAAGAGATCAACAAACATACTCAGAAAGATAGACGTGATAAAAGCAATGCACAGTGTTATAACGGATCAGGATTTATCATGCACTATCCCAAATCTTCTTCTTTTGGCTGCTCCCATCAGGGGTCACCACAGCAGATCAACTGTTTCCATTTCTTCCTGTCCTCTGCATCTTGCTCTGTCACACCAGCCATCTGCGTGTCCTCTCTCACCACATCCATAAACCTTATCTTAGGCCTTCCTTTCCTGTTACCTGGCATCTTTTTCCCAATATACTCTGCATCCCCCCTCAGCACATGTCCAAACCAATGTAATCTTGCCTCTATGCTTTGTCTCCAAACCTTCCAACCTGGGCTGACCCTCTAATATACTTATTCCTAATCCTGTCCCTCCTTGTCACATCCAGTGCAAATCTTAACATTTTCAACTCTGCCATGTCAAGCTCTGACTCCTGCCTTTTTGTCAATGCCACTGTCTCCAACCCATATAACATAGCTGGTCTCACTACCCTCTTGTAGACCTTCCCTTTCACTCTTACTGGTACTCTCCTGTCACAAATCACTCTTGACACTCTTCTCCATCCACTCCATCCTGCCTGTACTCTCTTCTTTACTTCTCTTCCACACTCACCATTACTCTGAACTGTTGATCCCAGGTATTTAAACTCATCCACCTTTGCCACCTCTACTCCCTGCATCCTCACGATTCCTATGTCCTCCCTCTCATTCACACACATATATATTCTATCTTAGTCCTGCTGACCTTCATTCCTCTTCTCTCTAGAGCAAATTTCCACCTCTCCAGGGTCTCCTCCACCTGTTCCCTACTCTCACTACAGATCACAATGTCATCTGCAAATATTATAGTCCACGGGGACTCCTGTCTGATCTTGTCTGTCAACCTGTCCATCACCATTACAAATAAGAAAGGGCTCAGAGCTGAACCTTGGTGTAATCCCACCTCCATCTTAAATGCATCCATCACTCCCACCGCAGGCCTCACTGCTGTCACACTACCCTCGTACATATCCTGTACCACTCTTACATACTTCTCTGACACTCCTGACTTTCTCATACAATACCACAACTCCTTTCTAGGCACCCTGTCATATGCTTTCTCTAAATCCACAAAGACACAATGCAACTCCTTCTGACCTTCTCTGTACTTCTCCATCAACACTCTCAGAGCAAACATCACATCTGTAGTGCTCTTTCCTGGCATGAAACCATACTGCTGATCACTAATCATCACGTCTCGTCTTAACTTAGCTTCCACTACTCTTTCCCATAACTTCATGCTGTGATCCCAAATAATAAACTAAAAATAGCAGAGGCAAAAAAACTTGGAAAATACACAAATAAATATAAAGGAAAGGTACAAAATAGGAAATTTATTGATAATGCAAAAAGTTTTATAGAGAACTGGGAAACAAGGTAAAAGGAATTGAAAGACCCCTAAAAAAAGAAGAAATAGATACATTTTGGAACAGAATTATGAAGATCCTGTGGAACATAACAAAGATGCTAAATGGATAGAAGAAGTAAAAGAAATAATAAGAAGTTCAAATGTACAGGATATGAAATGGAATGAAGTAGCAGCCAGAGAGATTGAAACAAAGTTAAGAAAAGCCTCTAACTGGAAAACCCCAGGCCCAGATGCAGCACCTAACTTCTGGCTAATAGTATTAACATCTTTGCATGAAGATTTAGCCATGAGTAAGAACTATTTATATGCGCACCCTAAACAGACACCAGTCTGGCTAACAATAGGAGAAACAATGTTCCTACTTAAGAGTGAACCTGCATGCTACCCTAAAAAATATAGACTAATAACTTGCCTTCCAATAACATATAAACTATACACAGGAATTGATGCTGACAAAGATTATAGTCATTTAGAAGAAAACTCAATTATGGCAGTAGAACAAAAGGGTAATAAAAGAAAGTCATATGGAACACAGGATCATTTGTTATTAAATAAATTCATAATGGAGTACTTTAAAAAGGGGAAGAATCTAAGTATGGCATGGATAGACTACAAAAAAGCATTTGATAGTATCCCATATTCACGGGTAAAAGAGTGCTTAAAAATGTATAAGATACACCCTACTGATAAACTACATCACAGTGACCATTAAACAGTGGCAACCATTTTACAGTTAAGCCATGATAAAGGACAAATTATTATTCCAGGAATAAAAATCCAAAGGGGGGTATTCCAGGGTAACTGTCTGTCACCAATGCTCTTTTGCCTTGCCCTTAACCCATTAAGCTCTTTACTTAACAGATTAGTTCATGGCTATAATTTGGCTCCCAGAAAGCAACAAAGTGTAACGACTTCTCATCTTCTCTTTGTTGATGATTTAAAACTGTATAGCTCATCAGATGAGGAACTGAAAGCACAACTACACATAGTAAAATTTTTTCAGTTGATATAAGAATTTCATTTGGTCTTGATAAATGTGCAAAATCAAACTTTAAAGCAGGAAAGTTTCAGCACCAAGAAAACATCAGTTTGGGGCAAGAATGTGATATAAAAATGTTTTGAGGGCTAAAGATTTGTGGTTTCCCAGTTTATTTGGTGGCTCTTTGTGATATTTTTTGTTTTATTGGCATCACATCGAAGTTCAGTTTGTTTTTGTTTTGCATGATGTAAAAATATTTAAGCAAGAGGGAGTGTATAAATATTTAGGAACAGATGAAGGATCAATAATAAAACAGGAACAAATGTGAATAAAACTCAGTAAGGAAAATTTTAGAAGACTTAAATTAATACTGAAAACAGTGTTGACATCTAGGAACAAAGTTCAAGCTATAAACCAATTTGCTCTTCCTTTCCTAACTTAAAGTTTTGGAGTGATTGACTGACCGCAAAAGGTGTTGGATAGATTAGACAGGAAAACAAGTAGGATGTTTCATCCTCATCAAATGATTTATAAAAATCAGTGCATACCAAGGTTATATATTGCCCGTTCCAAAGGAGGTATGGGCCTTGAAACTGATTACATGTAAAGCAATTGTGGAATTCCACACATATATGCTGACCTCACAAGACCCAAATACAGTGAAAGTTTTGAAATGTGAGAAGAATAAATCTAAGATGACTTTCCTTCTTAGTCTAGCAGAAGCATATCAGAGTAAAGTGGAAAAGAAATCAAACCAGAAGTAGATAAAAATCAGGCGGCAACTGAATGTTTCAAAAAAACAAAAGAAATAATATAAGGTGAAGGATCAGATGATACGGCAAGAAATGTGGAAAGTGCATATAGTTGTGAGTATAGAAAACTCATGGAACAACCTTATGTTGATCAGAATCAAATGCAGGAATGGTTAAGGAGAGGAGAATTCAAACCAAAAGATGAAAGATTAATACTGACAGCCCAAGATAGCGGATGAAAGGCTAATACTGACAGCCCAAGATAGTGGATGAAAGGCTAATACTGACAGCCCAAGATAGTGGATGAAATGGATGAAAGGCTAATACTGACAGCCCAAGATAGTGGATGAAAGGCTAATACTGACAGCCCAAGATAGTGGATGAAAGGCTAATACTGACAGCCCAAGATAGTGGATGAAAGGCTAATACTGACAGCCCAAGATAGTGGATGACAAGATAGTGGATGAAAGGCTAATACTGACAGTCCAAGATAGTGGATGAAAGGCTAATACTGACAGCCCAAGATAGTGGATGAAAGGTTAATATTGACAGCCCAAGATAGTGGATGAAAGGCTAATACTGACAGCCCAAGATAGTGGATGAAAGGCTAATACTGACAGCCCAAGATAGTGGATGAAAGGCTAATATTGACAGCCCAAGATAGTGGACTACATAAATGTTGGTTTAGAAAGTCCATTGAGCATGTGGGAGAAACAGACAAATGTAGGTTTTGTAAAACAGAATTGGAAACAATCGCAAACCTTGTTGCTGGTTGTGACATGCTAATGGCAGAAGAACTGTATACTGGAAGGCATAATAATGTGACAAGACTGTTGCACTGGGGATTGTGCAAACATGGTACTGAAGTAGGTGAAAAACACTGGGAACATGAGCCACAAAGCATCATAGAAAATGATGAAGTTTACATCACATGGGATCACCCATTACCAACAGTTCAAAAGATAGATGTGAGAAAACCAGATATAGTGGTTCATGAAAAGAAGACAAAAGTAGCATTGATCATTGAAATTGCTACACCCAGTGACTAGAATGTCCTGCCTACAGAGACACAGAAAGTCATAAAATATCAGGATTCACAGGCAGAAACAAGAGCAATGTGGAAGAAAGATAGCCCGACAGTACCAACAGTAGTAGGAGCAACGGGTATTATAAAAAAGAATCTACAATCATATTTAGATATGTTATTGATATATGTAACTCTGTATGAATTGCAGAAGGCGTTATTACTGGGCACATTGCAGGTGCTGCGAAGAGCACTTCTGGCTGACATCAAAGATAGAAACAATACTAATTTCAAGAATTGTAATCATACTTTGATTTAGGAATGGAGTACATTCTCATCAGGGTATTAGAAACACAAAAGATTTGGAGAAATTAAAAAGCCAGAAGATATACCAAACCTATTGGCTGACAAATTCAGCTCCAGCTTTACTTCTCTCTCTGCCTCAACCTTCCCTCAGGAAATACCATCAAATATAACTCCTCTTGCTATCTCCAGGCAACATATCCTTAATGCTCTCTCTAAGGCAAAGACCACTGCATCAATGGGCTCAGACAATATCCCAGGATGCCTTCTAAATAGCATGAAAGATGACCTATCAGGCCATCTGGAATTGCTATTTAACTGTAGCTTCCACACAAACTTTGTGGCTCATGAATGGAGAACAGCAATAGTCATCCCTCTGCACAAAGGTGGGTCATATGCAGACCCTGGAAACTATAGACCCATAAGCTAACCGGCCCATTAGCTTGACAAGCCTTATCTGCAAAGCCATGGAGAGGATCATAATGGACCTCATAAATAAAGACATAGGGAATTTGCAGACTTTGGATCCAACCCAGTTTGGCTTTGTCAAAGGCAGATCATGCCTTTTAAACTTGGTTGACTTCTTCGAAACAGTCACCAAAGCCATTGAAGGCAGTCCATACAGCCTACCTCGATCTGGCTAAGGCCTTCGATACAATACCCCACTGGTATCATTGAAAAACTCATCAGCTTAAATGTTAACCCATACATCACAAGATGGGTTGCAAACTGGCTGAGTGACAGAACCCACAGAGTCAGAGTTGCTGGCGCCATGTCAGACTCAAAGCCTGTCACAAGTGGTGTCCAGCAAACACAGGAGGGTTATGGCTGACAAAGTTTGCAGTTGACTGCAAACTATCTGACACAGATATCCTTCAGAAGGGTCTCACAGAAACGGATAACTGCATAGTCATACCCTTTGGGAAAAACAAGGTTACCCCTAGCTACCAAATAGGTGGCAATCCACTGAGCACAGAAGAAGTTATCAGGGACCTGGGGACCCAGGTTGATAGTAGTATGTCATTCGACACCCATGTAGCTAAAGTAGTTAGGAAGACCTTCTACATTGCCTACCTTATCATGAAGGGATTCTCATCTAGATCAAGGGAGGTCATAGTCCCCCTTTGCTCATCACTCATCAGACCAATGATTGAGTACAATGCCCCATTCGGGATGTATCTGACCCGACACTTGCAGCAGCTGGAGAGGCCACAGAAGTTCCTCACCAAAAGGATAAAGGGTCTCAAAAATCTGTCCTATGCTGCCCGACTGAAAGAACTCCAGCTCTATTCAGTCGCTTACCGCTTGCTCAGAGGTGACCTTTGCCTAACATACAAGGCCATGTCAAACCCAGATTTGATGAATATGCTTCACCTCAAAAAATCTAGATCCATCAGAGCCACAAGGGCGGAGACTTAAACCATTAATAGGACGTGCTGGAGGGATAGATTCATCACCCAAAGACTCCCTATGCTGTGGAACAAAATATGTGAGGCAGAGCACCTCGCTGGCCTTGTTCAAGAGAAATCTTGACCAATGGATGGGAGATTGCAGATATACCCCAGGGATTACCTCAGTGTCACTGCTCGACAGAGGCACAGCAAAATAATGGGTATAGTTCCCCATACTAAACTAGGCTTGTAAATGCCCTCGGGCAGATAGCCTAGTATGAGCCTATGAACCTATGAACCTATAAGTCTCACTCACTAGTCTTGTATGCAAAGCCATGGAAAGAATGATTATGGAAATTATCAATAATGATATAGTAAACCTCCAGACACTGGACCCAACTGAGTTTGGTTTCATCAAGGGCAGGTCATGCCTATTCAAACTGGTGGACTTCTTTGAGAAGGTCACCAAAGCAATGGATGAGGGTAAAATGGTTCACACTGCCTACCTTGACCTGGACAAGGCATTTGACACAACACCTCATTAAGGCATTGGTGACAAACTGGAAATGTTAGGTACAAACCTGTATGTGACCTGGTGGATAACCATCTGGCTCACAGACAGGACCCAGGAAGTTAGAATTGGGCAGTTCACCACTACAAACAGGAAAGTCACAAGTGGAGTCCCTCAGGGATCACTCCTGGGACTGCTACTTTTTGGCATTTGCTTCTTTGAAGTCAAAGCCAATGTCACTGATCTCTAGCTGACTAAACTTGCAGATGATTGCCAATTAGGAGCTGTCATTGAATCTCACACTGACACAAATGTTCTCCAGGAGGGGCTGACACAGACTAACAACTAGTGTTAGAGCCATGGACTAAAACTAAATGTCCAGAAATGCATAACAGTATACTTCAGGAAGACATCCACCCCTGGTAACTATCATATTGACAACACACCCTTAGAGTTGACCCAGTAGTCATGGACTTAGGGACACAGATAGATAGTAATCTAGCCTTTCACCATCAGTATCTACAGTGGTGAGGAAATCATTCTATGGTGCACAACTAATAAGCAACATTATGGAATCTAAGTCCAAGGAAGTCATCGTTCTACTGTATTCAGCATTCATCAGACCTGTCATTAAGTACAATGCTCCCTTTGATGTGTACCTAACCTAGCATATCCAACAAACTGAATGTCCACAGAGGTTCCTCAATAGAAGAATACAGGGGATAAGTAAAATGTCCTATGCAGACCGCCTCAAGGTCCCATCCCTGTATTCTGTCTCCTACAGGCTGTTGAGTGGAGATCTATGTCTGCATATAGGGCATTGTCAGACCCCACTCTGATGGACCTCCTGCATATCCACAAAGCAAACAGTACCAGAATTACACATTCTAAATGCTTAAACATTGCCTGTGATATAAATAGGACCTGCTGGAAAGAAAGGTATGTATCCCACAGACTACCCTGTCTCTGAAACAGGTTCCCTATCCATGTGAAGCAGAGTTCCTTTCTAACTCAATTCAAGTGTACCGTGGACAATTAGATGGGGAGCAGGAAATTCATCCCTGCCTTGGCACCTATGTCTCTAATGGGCACAGGCAACCTATAAATGGTTTATCTCCCAGCCCCCTGCTTGTAAATATTTTATCTGCAAAGCCCCTGCTTGCACTTATCAAGGGTACCAGAATGTGTCAGAGGTTTGGGATGCATGGTTGGGCTTAAAAAGGATCTTGTGGTCATTAGTAAACACATATGAACCTATGAATAATATATTAAGACATTACCTTTTCAAAATACATATGAGACTAGTCCATCTATAATTCTCTAACTTGCAAGAATCACCTCTCTTGTGCAGAGGTACCACACTGGCATTTTCCAGATATGAAGCATGCAGCCTGTCTGCAGAGATTTCTAGAATAAATAAAATAGACCTGGATTAGTATCGCTAATTAAGCCTGATAAAAAATATCACTGATACCATCTGGACCTGTGGCTAAGCTAGGTTTAATCATACTTGATAACTTACTGGCACTTAATGAAAAAACAACAGCATATTCTCCATTATTTACAACTGGAACACTATCATTAACTAGTGAGTGAATATATTTGTCAATGTGCTTGTGTCAGTCATTGGTTTAACATTTAATATCATCTTTATGCTGTTTCAAATGATTCATAAAAGCTTTATTTAACACAATATGACTAGCCAGATCCTGCTCATAATTTTGTCTTACTTCCCTCACTAGTTTCCAAAATCTGTTCTTTAGCAACCCTGTATCTGTCCTTTTTTTCATTCCAGTACATTTTTTAAACCTTTTCCATACATTTCAACTCCTATGAAACAATTTATCCTGGCAAACTATGGATGGACAATGATTGAACTCTGGAGCTTCATTGACCTGAAGTTCAACTCACCAAGGATCAGAGTTCCTCCATACGGAATTTCTGTGGAATGCAGTTTTGGGGATTCTAATCCTTGTCACACTGAGATTCATCCATTAATAGTGGTAGTGGAGGCAATGTATTCAATGTTTTTTCTGCCAGGGTGATTTCAACAAAGTTGATTTACTGGCAACCAAGATCACACTAAGCAGTGTACACTGTAAAGTATCTTGTTTAAAAATCACCTAAAGAAACCTCACCTCTCCATTCCAAGTCTGATATATTCTTTCTAATTTTATCATAATCATCCCTATAAAAACATATCTACAACCATTATCATTCATAGTTTTAATGGGCTTATTGACTGCATTTGTCCAAGAAACACAGAAATTATCAGAACTGCTTAGTTCTGGACATTTTTCACAAGCATTCATATAATTTAAGTTTCTTACCCACATTATGTTTATTATGTTATCACCTCTCATATGTGGTGATACAGCCAGAGTATATTCACATTCCTTACTAGTGTTAACCAGGTCACAAACAACTCTCTTATCATATTCAAACTCCTGATAACTAGCCTGGGAAGTGCTTAAGTCACCTTCACCGCATCAAAATTATCTGCAAAGTATGATACATTTACTAAAAGTAATCATTTCCTATCAGTTTTGATGTGGGGAAAGTGTAAAAAGGAATATTTTAAACATATCATTCGACCATTCAAACTTTACAAATATCATTTCAAAATCCCTAACATTGTTATATAAACTAGAAGCTATACCACCTAAGACATAAATGGAAACTGCCCAACCTCTCCCCATTTGCCTCACATTATGGTAGACTGTAAAGTATGATAAATCATAGGTGGATTATTATCTGAAAACCAGGTTTCAGTAAGTATAACTACTTGGTAACTCTGTTTACGGACATTGAAATTTATTGTTGAGACTTCTACCATTACGCAAAAAATTTCATACCAGTGATTTATTTTAACTGCTGCAGCAGTTTTACTTTATTTAATGTTGAAATGAGCATTATTTTCTCCTAGGACAATAAAAAAATGCTTGTTTTCCATTAAACTGTGGACTGTTGGCAGGTTAAAATTCAACATCCAGTGGTTGTAGCACACAACTAACACTTCAGTAGTAATGATTTCACCTGCCTCTGCTGAGCATAGTGAGAGTAATTCCTCACAACAATCAAAAAGATTTTTTTGTACTGATTTATTGTGATGATGCTATTGCTTCAGAACATGTCTCAGCTGACTCTCCAAAGGCATGCTAGATTGTGCATTGAGACCTGTGCAATGGCAACAGCAGAACAGCTGCTGCAGACAGCAGATACCATTGCCAGGGGAATGGCTGCAGTGGACACATCAATAGCTCAACAGAGGATTGCTGCACTGCATAAGTCCAAAACCACTGTAGAAGACCACAAAGCCTACCTCATGATGGCTGCAGTGGACACATCAATAGCTCAACAGAGGATTGCTGCACTCCATAAGTCCAAAACCACTGAAGAAGACTGTAAAGCCTATCTCATGATCTTCAGGAGGACAGCAAGTCAAGATTATTGGGGCCATTCCTGCTGGGCTTTTATGGACATTACTAGTTCATATTGTACTGATTTTAGTGTGTGTGTGTGTGTGTGTGTGTGTGTGTGTGTGTGTGTGTGTGTGTGTGTGTGTGAAGCAGATCTATAGGGAATCATGTTCTGTATCTTATGATTTTATTGTAATAAGTGAGTGCATTTTGTTTAATTCTGTGATGGAGAAAGTAACCCAGAAATGCACATGCATATAACTAGAGATGCAGAAGAGACTAAAGAAATCATGTAGTGCAATCGAGTTGTAATCAGATTGGTCAATAATACAATTTGCTACTGTTTTAACATAAAAATCAGTGAAATATCTTCTAAAGGCAAATGGCCAAGGGCGACAGTGATTGTGAGATACTGGCAGTGTAATTGCACATGTAACGGAGCAGAGCATTTACAGGAAGAAGGCCTGTATCCAGAGGTCAATTGAAGTTTCTGCATTCATGGGTAGAGGAGATGCTATCCAACTACTCCTGTGAAGATGCAAACCAATTTTGGGGAAGAAACTGCTTACAGTAGCTATTGACACTTATCTCACTCATGACTTAAATACTGGTAAGGACACCATTAAAGAAATCTGGATACAGCTGGAAAGCAAGAATAGAAGAAGACCAGTTTAAGAACTAAACCAAAGCAGTAAGTTGTAAAATGCATTCATACCACTAATATATCAATGCATAGATCCAAGTATTCTGCAAGAGCATATGCCAACATTATAGGTCCCTGGAAAAAACACAGTCCAGATAAGCTTTCCAAGTGAAGGGGAATCCTTCACTAAATCAGTAGTGATAGAGATAACCAGCAAGAGAAAGGGGTGATAAGCACCCAAAGATAAAGTATGGGTTCAGGAAGGTAACACTGGGAGAAGGGCACAGGATAGAATAGTAGTAAATGTGGTTGCCAGAAGAAAAGTGAGTGCTTCATGTGTAAATAAAAGAAAATTCTTCTGAACACAGAATCAAGTCACCCTTTATCAGATAGGAGTAGGGCATGGAGATTCCAATACCTACCTTAGTGCAGAGCATCTACCTTTCAATGGGCAGAGGGGGATGAATGGCCGTCTGTCAGGCTTCCATTTGGTTGACTGAGTTTCAGCTACACTCAGTGGGAAGATAGAATGTTTAGTCCTGTTAGGCCGAACATAGATAAGGTGGTGGTAAAAGATTCCTTTGCAGGGCCTTCCCCATCCTATCCCTACAGTGAACCAAAAAAATGACCTGGTGTATAAGGCAGAAAGGGAGAGAATGAGAGAGAGAGAGAGAGAGAGAGAGAGAGAGAGAGAGAGACAGAGAGAGACAGAGAGAGAGAGAGAGAGAGAGACAGAGAGAGAGAGAGAGAGAGAGACAGAGAGAGAGAGAGAGAGAGACAGAGAGAGAGAGAGAGAGAGAGAGAGAGAGAGACAGAGACAGAGAGAGAGAGAGACAGACAGACAGAGAGAGAGAGAGAGAGAGAGAGAGAGAGAGAGAGAGGAGATTATGCCACTTTTGTTACTACCTAAACGTTTTAGGCACATGCTTATGAAAATGGTCCACAAGCATGTATTGAGTGACAAATTGGACATGGATAAATGCAAATCATGAGCCTTAGTTATGTTGTTATTAGCCAGGTTATGCTGCAGTAACTGAGAATGTTTGGGCTGGCCATAATAACTGCTAAAAATTTAGTTCCCGGCACAGACTTTAGAAATCCGCTAATATCAATTGCCATAACCAAATTTACTTTTGAAATAATTACTGTGGGTATTGTGGGGGTTTTAACCAGGTCCATCAATTGACAGCAATATATTCTATTATCATTGGACTATACCTCAAGAATCCATGATGCTGTTCCCCATAGGAATGCACTCTTCAGAACCAGAGCAATGGAGTTGTTGCTGCTATTTGCGTAGGAAGGTATCACAAAATAAATTCTGACAAATGGATGCCCATATTTTATGTCCACAGTCATTTGGCACCTTTGCCAGAGGTTTAAGCTCAAATATTTCAGAAAGTCCATTTATTACAACTAGAAGGATGTTTTTTTTTTTGCAATAGGTTAAAGATTACCATTGCACTCTGCATCATCAGTAAATGTCATAAGACATAAAATCATTTTGTTTCCAGACATTGTATTCAGAACATAACTTGACAGCTATTGACATTACATATAATGTAAATCTAACATCTAATTTAGCAGACTATGGATGCCAACTTGTATACACAAAACAATGCACTCACATGCTCACATGCACTCACTTTAATATTCATTCCATTCTATTCTTAAATTGAGAAAAGAATCATGCAATCCTCATTCAGAAACTAATGACTATTAAATTTTAGCATGCTACGAAACACTCAGCTGTTTCTTATAATTTTACCTGTCATTTTTTTTTCTAAAACACTGCATTCATGACGGAGCTTGTAAAAGGGCAATACATTGCCATACTATCCATGTTTTTAACTGTTTCTCCTAGGCAAGCAATATGCAATAACATTTTTTTTTTCTCTATAACAAAGCAAAGTTGTGTCTCCTTATCTGAATGTGCAACATACAGCTGTAGTTCCCATGACACAAATATGGCTTTGGGCCAAGTTGCATAGGGATTACTCTAAAATACAGAAATTTGTATTGAATGCAATAAATACAACTCTAAATCAGTGTTGAGAAAACTTTAAGGAAAATATCAGAAAAAATTGGAACTGATTTTTGTCATGTTTAAAGCTTTCAGTCTGATATGCTCAAGTCTTTATTGAATATAGTGCATTCGGGTTGCATGAGAAGCATCTCGGAGGACTTTAGATAATGAAAAAGAGGCTTGGAAAAAGGAAGAAATAACGTTTAGGAGCGTTTACTGCATTCCACTGACCTGCAGGAGAGAACGCGTGTTGTGCAGGAACATGTGGAAAGGGCATAAGCTCACCAAGGTCCATAATAATATCAAAACAACTCAAACAGTCCAGCAGACCTCGAATACATAAGGTTGAGAATGTTTGTCTGTAGATTTACAAAGACCTCATTAGATCTATAAGAGGAATGCCATAAATAAGGAATTTCAAGTAGAAGATCAAGTCCAAGCTTTGGTAGCAATGACAGAAAACAAGTTTATTGACAAGTAGTAGAGACCTTCCAAAGAAGGTGCAAGAGCTGAGAAGAGGTATATTGAACAACTCTATCTTGTAAGGTCTTAATCTCCTTTAGAAAGGCACATGCAAATGAATTAAGGACAGTAGCTGAGGTCAGAGACTGAGACAAGGAAAAGTGGTTGCTATCCGTCCCAAAGATACATTTCAGAAAAAAGAAATATAAAAGTTCCTTTTGAAGATAAAACATTTTTCCCAGTTGCCTGTGAAGGAGTGCTCTTATTAAACATCACATACAAATAATTCTGGAGAAAAAGTTAATGTGAAGCCATATTTCCAAATCATATACCATATAAACACTTTCTCCAGAAATCTCCCAAGTACAATTCCTCAAGGTACTATCGAAGGCCAACAAAATTACTTCTATGGGGCTATATAACAGTTTGGGCTTCTTACTGGCCAGTCTGAAACAGGACTTATCAAACTCACTGTAGATGCTAATTAATATCAGTTACCACACAGGTGTTGTGCCAGATGAATGAGGGATAGCATCAGTCATACCCTTGCAGAATGGATGGACATCAAGAAACCTGGGTGATTATAGATCCATATGTCTAACTGACTCATCTGACAAAGTACTATTATTTAATTAATAAATAGGGACATAGTAAACTACAACCCTTGACCAAAACCATTTCAGACTCATAAGGGCACATCATACCTACTCATCGAGATCACCATCATCGGGAAGAATACTGAAGCAATGGATGATATCAAGTTAGTGCACACTGAATGAGCAGACCTTGCAAAGGTATTCAACACCATTTCTCATTCTGGTATCTTAGATAAACTCTTCCAGCTCAAGGTAAATCCCTACATATATTGTTGGATAGCAAACTGCCTCACAAATAGGATAAATAGAAACAGGAAATCATACTGGGCAGTGTAACCTCCTACAAGAAAGCTAACACTAGCAGTTTACCACAGGTTTGAGACCTGGGCCACTCCTTTTGGCATTTATTTTTTAGAGTGAATATTAGGGGTTTATGGCAGATCAAGTTTGTAGATGACTATAAACTTAATGCTGGGTTCAGGCACCTAATCAGCAAGACATTTCCCTGTGGTACATCTGGCTGGGGACATATGGCTGAAGTGACATTCAGCTGCAGAGAAATATGACTATTTGCAAATTCCCTGTGAGAAAAGAGAAGCACTCACTGCCATGCCCACAGGTTTAATAACCAAATGCATGGTGGCAAAAGAAGTAGTGAGTGTTGTGCTTAGTATACAGTACATACTTATATAACTGCAACATGTAGAAGTGTGCTACAGCATGGAGGAAATCATGCAGGCTACTGTAGTCGCATTTATGCTCCAGTATTCATTTAAGGTAATGTTCCCTAGACACTGTGAAGGGGATAGTGGTCCACACACTCCAATTATAAAGGTACTGCCCATTGTGCACTGCATTCTTACTGCCAGTGACATGCCCATGGGTCAGCCTGCTGCTGATGCCTGCCATACTGCCTGCTGTCTCATGTTCCCTTGTTCGCCATGGACATTGTTTACCCCCTGTGCATTTGGTTATTGAAGCTGTGAGCATGGTAACACATTCTTCTCTTTGCCCACAGGGAATTTGCAAACAGGCATATTTCTCTGCAGCTGAATGTCACTTCAGCCATGTGTCCCCAGTCAAATGTACCACAGGAAAATGTCACGCTGCCTAGGTGCGTGAACCCCTTAATGCCATTATAAACTCCACAGAGGACACCAAGATCCTCCAAGATAGCCTTTACCAAACAGTTGGTATCAAAACCAGGACTAAAACTAAATCCCAAGAAATGTGTAATAGTATTTTTCAGCAGGCATGGCTTTCCCTGTAACTATCACATTGACAACACACACCCTGAAAGCTGATCCTGCAGTCAGGGACCAGGGAACCTGTGGTGATAATGAACTGTCCACATGTTGACTATTGAAATGAAGTCATTTCCCTCACTCAGCTTATATCTAAAGGTATGGTGTACAGGTGGAAGGATGTCATCATGCCAGTATACCTGCCTCTTCTCAAGCTGATCATTCAGTACAATGCCCCTTTCAGCATATACCTGTACAAACGCTTCTTGACCATACTTTCTCACTAAAATCTCAGTGGCCAAAACCACAAACAACAATGCAGCCCAACTCAAGGCCTTGTCCCTCTTCTCAATATCTTATAGGCCTCTAAGATGTGACTTCTGCCTCTTGTATACATCCTTAAAAGACCCTAACCTATTTGACCTGCAGCAAATTCACAAGTTAAATATGAGAAGGTTAACTCAGGATATCTCCATCTATTTTGCAACATAAATAGAACATGTTTGAGGGGTAAGCAAAACTGTGTACCACTCCACATAAAGCAGTCTTTTTCTTGTATTCTATTCAAATGGAATTTAGATGAATGGATGGGAAACTGCAATACCCCCCACTCCCTAACATCACCATTTTAGCACCATGTCCATCTTGGACAGAGGAAATAAGTAAATGTCCCAAACATCCTTGTTTTGGCTTCGTCTGTCTTATTTCAGTGCAAGAAGAGATAAAATGTTGACGCTGGAAGAAATTGAGGAATGAAACAACAGCTGGAGCATCCAATTAATCTCAAAACCAGGTTTATTGATTTATTTATCTATTTATCAGTTCTTAAATGGGTCAGTCCAGCTGAACCTAAGGCCCGTTTTCAGTAGAGACCTGAGGAGAAAAGCTCCAAAAAATAAGACAAAAATTAACATACATTCAAAAAAGAAAATTACATAAATATATAATTGTACATATTGACAGTAAACAGAAAAAAATACATAAAAAGAAAATACAAAATAAAATGAAAGTTTTAATAGCAAATGAAAATACACGAGGTTAAAAATTCATATACATTTCAATTATAAAAAAAGGAAACAAAACTAGAATGGTTACAGAATATTGCAGTGTTGCTATTTATATAGAGTATAAGTAACTATGATGGTTACATAGTGTTGCAGTGCTGCTGTTTACATAGAGAATTAGTACAGTGATGTAGCAGTTACTTATTTGTATGCCAGATAAAAAGTATTTAGACTATCTGCTTAAAAATATGATAGTTATAGGATAGAGAGAGGTAGATGGAGGGTGTGATTAAGTAGAATCCTGGCATGGGCAAGAACTTGAATTCAGAAGGTAATTTTTAAGTTCAGTTTTGAAGCGATTTGTACAACTAATGTTTCACATATTTGGAGGAAGTTTGTTCCAGGCATGGGAGACTGTGTTTTTATAAAGAAGTTTTCCTATATTTTTGTGAGGTTTATAAATCTCAAGTAGGTGTTAAACTGAGCTGCAGAGGGTACAAGATGGAGTATATAGGGATACAAGAGAGGAGAGGGAGGGGAAGGCTGAGGATTTATTTAGTAAGGTGTGAGTTAATTGTACCTGGGAACGAAGCAGAAGTTGTGGGAGCTCAAGCCACTGGAGATGTTTTAAAGCAAAGCAACGTTGTGATTTGTATGGTTGGTTACTGGTAAATCTAACTATATTGTTATAGATTTGTTCAAGTTTGGTTATTAAGGTAGACTGTAGATGTATAAATATAAAAGAGGCATACAGAAGACTAGGAAGGAGGGAAACATGTGCCACTAAGGGTTTGGAGTCAGAAGCTAGGAATTTTTTTATTTCTATAGCATAGACCCATTTTTTGATTTGTCTTTTTAATAGTGTTGAAAATGGAGATCAAATTTTAATTGTTTAACAATAATAGGGGTCTACTTCATAACATTGAAATTTCATAACATTTAATTTCATAACATTGAGACCATAGCATCAACAATTCAAAATGCACTGAAAGCCCAAAACATTGAAAACTCAGAACATTGAAAGCGTGCTTCATAACATTGAAAACTATATTGCACAAGTTAATAATATCACCTCCATCTACAACAATACCTAACTAACAAACACACTTTCTACTACGTTTCTGCAGGGGGGAAGCCCCACACATCCCCCTGTGGGAGAGTCTGCCCCCCACCTCCATGACGTAAATGAAATATACCAACTTCAAGATCACACTACAGTGAAAAAAAGTTAATTTCCTAACAGAAACATAGTAGAAAGTGTGTTTGTTAGTTAGGTGTTGGTGCAGGTGGAGAGGATGTTATTTACATATGCATTGTAGTTTTCAATGTTATGAAGCACACTTTCAATGTTCTGAGTTTTCAATGTTTCGAGATTTAGATGTTTTCGTCTCAATGTTATGAAATTTCAATATTATGAAGGGGACCCCAATAATAGTACCAAGGAGGTTGGTATGTGGTTCAACTTTAATACGGGTGTTCTCAACAGATGAAGTGGTAAAGGTGGTTTTATGGTGGGAAAGGGATTTACGAATGAAGATTTTAGGAGCTCATTTTTTGGGTTTAGGATGAGTTGGAGAGAAATGCATTTTGAGTGATACAATGGAGGTGGGTGATGTCAGAGAAGCAGATAAGAGCAGAGTCATCTGTGTATCATATGATGGAGGAGGTGGTGCAGGAAGAGTAGAGGTTGTTAGTGAAGACATTGAAGAGAAGAGGTCCTAGGATAGAGCCTTGGGGGATGCCAGTCTGGATAGGAATGAATGGGGAGCAGGAAGAATGCCATATGACTGACTGTAACTTGTTAGTAAAGTAGTTAGAGAACCAGAAAATAGCAGAGGAGGAGAAGTTGAGATCAGATAGTTTAGTTAATAGTTTAGTGTGTGAGATAGTATCAAAAGTTTTTGAGAGGTCAAGGAAAAGGCATGACACAAGTAGGTTTTTGTCTCTGCCCTCTGTGACAGTATGAGTGAAGGACAGAAGGTAAGTGGACATGCTATGATTTAATTTGAAGCCATGTTGAGTTAGGGGTCAGAAGGGTTTCATCAATGAGATATTTAAGAAGCTGATTATGTATGAAATTTTCCAGGATTTGAGAGAGTGGAGAAAGAATAGCTATGGGTCTGTAATTTGATGGATTGGTGGAGTTACCTTCTTTGTATAGTGGTATGGTGTAGAAAGATTTCTAAATGTTGGGGACAGTAGATTCTTGGATTGATCTGTTTACAAGTATTGAGACATGCTAGGCTGTAGAGTGAGCTGCGAGTTTACGAAAGGGGGGAGTGAGGTTGTCAGAAGAAGGGGAACACAGTTTTAGTTTAAGCAGAAGAGACTTTATGTAAGCTGTGGAGACAGGGTTAAGAGAAAAAGGGGTGGTATTGGTAGTATTAGGAGAGGTGAGATAAAGATTTTGACTTTGGACTGTTTGAGTTAGTTTATGAATAGATTCAATGAAATTAGAGTTAAGCAGAATGGTAGTTTCTAGAGGAGTGTTGTTAGAATAGGGGTTAGGGTTGGCAGGTGCTGTGGAGTGAAAGATTTTCTTAATAGTGTGCCAGATTTTAGGGGGGTTAGAGTTATGGGTGAATTTGGCATCATAGTAGAATCTTTTCTTATCTTTGTTAATTTGCTTTTTTGTGAGGTTTCTAAGTTCTTTATATATTTGGTATAGTGCTGTAGATTTCGTTTTTATCCATTGCTTCCAGGTGCTATCCCTTTTTTCATTAGAGAGTGAGTGTCCTTTGTGAGCCAAGGGGTGTGGTTTGTTTTAATCCTAACTTTCCTTAGAGGAACCCGGGAGTTAAGGATATCAATGAAAGAACGGCTAAATTCCAGAACTGCATCTTTGAGGAGAAAGTATTTGAGGCTGGACCAGTTTACAGATGAGAGCCTATTATTGAAGGTTTCAGCATCAAAGGAGGAAAGCTTGCCACAGTCTTTAAAGAGATGTGACTTGGGTATTTGAAGAGATTGTCTATGCACACGAATAGGGAGATGGTCACTCAGGGAGTCAGGTAGAGTGCCAGGGTTTTGGTATAGTTTTGTATCAGACGTAAGGATCCAGTCTAGGATGACATTGTTATGATTGTTTTTATTTACACAAGTGGGTGTTGTAATAAGTTGGTGGAAGTCTTGGAGGTTAAATTGAGATTTGGATGGGTGGTGGATAGTTTTAGACAATCAATATTCATGTCTCTGAGGATAATAGCTTCATAAGGGATATGGAGTGAGATCCATGAAAGGATATGTTCAAGGATGGGTATGTTATTTCCCAGTGGAATATAGATGGCTGCAATAGCCAATTTCTTTTGGGGGTTTAGATGATAATTTAGAATAAGTATCTCAGCTGGGTGGAAATTTGGGAGAGCTATAGGTAGGGGGGATAAGTTGAGCTACTCCGAGTACAGGATTGCTACTCCTCCACCTTTTTTGGGAAGTCTGTCTAGATGGTAAATGTTGTAATGGGGGATAAGATAGTGTTAGATATGTGTGGTTTCAGCCATGTTTTGGATAGGGTTAAGACATGTGCAGAGTAGTGGGCTATCCAAGAATAAAGATCAGTAATTTTATTAGATAGACTTTGTATGTTTATTGCATATATAGTAAGGAGTTTGGTGGGGGGGGATTTGTGACTGGCGGGTGAAAGGCTGGTGGTGGAATGTGTGGCGGGAGAGAAGGTCTGGATTGGACTGGATGTCCACCTCTAGTAGAAGAGCTTTTGTTAGTGTAGTGGGTTTTGTTTTGTTGAAGTAGTATATAAGGGATTTCTATTTGAGTTTAGGGGAAGTAGGAGTAAGATTAAAAATTTTGAGTTTAAGGAGTTTGGTACAGGTGGTATTAAACAGAGAGGGAGAGATTAAGAAGGGTTGGAAAGGATCCTTATGGTATATGGGATGCATGTGTATAGGGGATAGTTGTAGGTAATTGAGTTTTATGTGACAGGAAGTTAGACATGAGAAGTAGAGCAGTATAGTGGCTATCAGTGCTGGAGCATGATGTGAACGAGAGTTATGAACAGTAAAAGAAGTGTGTAGTACTGTAAGACAGCAACAACATTGGTTAAGGTTTTAGTTAGGAAGACAAGGGGAAGAAATTATAAGAGGAGAGTATGACAGAAAGTGTGAAATAGTAGTGAGCTGCTCAAGGTTAATAAGGTGGGTAGAGGATTGCAGGGGGGATGTAAGGAGAAAGGAAGGAGTGCACTCTGATTTTATAATGACTTCACGTATCATAGTATTTACAGATTTGGCATCTACTCTATTCCCTTGTAAGATGAGTTCTTAGAATGGCTAGGGATTTCTGCCTAGGTTATTAATAATCCTGGATCACACAAAGACTTACTGGCAGAACTGACAAGGCTAAGGAGAAAGCTGCATTTTCAACAGTGAATGAGCAGTTTTGGAATATGACATTCTCCCATTCAGCCTCTGTAGGGGTTTAGCCACATTCCAAAGATTGATGGACCATGTACTGAATCCACACAAACCTATACTGTCTCTTAGTGGATGATATAGTCACCCCTTCAGAAGAATAGGATTTTAATCTTCCCAAAGTCCAAGCTTTGTTGGATTAACTAAAGCAATAGTAGCAGTAGGTGTCACAGCAGTTGTAGTGGTAGCAGTAGTAACAGTAGGTGTAATAATAGCTATAGTGGCAGTAGTAGTAGCATTGTTGTGGCAGTAGCTGTAGTGGTAGCAGTAGTAACAATAGGTGTGATAGTAATTGTAATGGTAGTAATAGTAGCAGTAGGTGTAATAGTAGCTGTAGTGGTAGCAACAGCAGCTGTAGCAGTAGCAAAAGTAGCAGTAAGTGTGATAGTAGCTATAGTGCTAGCAAAAGTAACAGTAGGTGTGATAGTAGCTGTAGTGATAGTAGTAGTAGCATTGGTGTGGCAGTAGCTGTAGTGGTAGCAGTAGTAACAATAGGTGTGATAGTAATTGTAATGGTAGTAATAGTAGCAGTAGGTGTAATAGTAGCTGTAGTGGTAGCAGCAGCAGCTGTAGCAGTAGCAAAAGTAGCAGTAAGTGTGATAGTAGCTATAGTGCTAGCAAAAGTAACAGTAGGTGTGATAGTAGCTGTAGTGATTGTAGTAATAGTAGCATTGGTGTGGCAGTAGCTGTAGTGATATCAGTGTAGGTCTGAAAGTAGTTGTAGTGGTAACAGTAGTAGAATTACTGTGACAATAGTTGTAGTGGAAGCAGTAGTAATAGCAGGTGTCATAGTAGCTGTAGTGGTAGCAGTAGTAACAATAGGAGGGATAGTAGCTGTAGTGGTACCAACAGTGGCAGTAGGTCTGACAGTAGCTGTAGAGGTAGCCATAATAACAGCAGCTTGCGAAAGTAGCTGTACTGGTAGCAGTAGTGGCAGTAGGTTTGAAAGTAGATGTGGTAGGAGTAGTAGCAGTAGTTGTGATAGCAGCTGTTGTGTTAGCAGTTGTAACAGTTGGTGTGATAGTAGCTGTAGTGATACCAGTAGTAGCATTGGTGTGACAGCAGCTGTAGTGGTAGCAGTAGTAGCAGTAACTCTGATAGTAGCTGCAGTAGTAGCAGAACTACCAGCATGTGTAGTAGTATCAGTATTTGGAGAAGGAGTAGCTTTATAACTAGCAGAGTAATAGCAATAGCAATAGCTGTAGTCAGTATGGATATACTAGTAACAATAGTAGTTGTAGCAGCAGCAATAGTAGTAGTAGAAGTAGTCATAGCAGTAACTGAAATAGCAGTAGTAGTAGCAACGCTATTATAAGTAGTACTTATAATAGAAGTTGTAGTAGTAGTAGTAGAAATAATAGTAACAATAGTAGTAGTAGTCACCGAAGTAATAGCAATAGTAGAAATTGTAGCAGTAGCAGAAGTAATAGTAGTAGTGTTAGTATTAGAAGATGTAATAGTAGCAGTAGTTGCAGTAGTAGTAGCAGCAGTAGTAAGAGTGGTAATAGTGTAGTGGTAGTAGCAGTAGTAGTAACATTAGTAGTAGCAATAATAGCAGTGATAGTAGTAGTTGAAGTAACAGTAGTAGTTGCAGTAGTCATAGCATTAATAATAGTGTTAGTAGCAGAAGTAGCAATAGTAGTGGTTGCAACAGTAGCAGAAATATTAGTAGCAGTAATAATGGTAGTAGTGGCAGTTATAGCAATAGCAGTCCTGTCAGTGGAAATAGTGGCATTAGTAGTAATAGTAGCAGCAGTGACAGCAGTAGCAGCAGTGCTGCTTTGTTTCTAGGATTCATACAGTTGCTTGTAGAATCAATTGTCCTCCTCAGGTGTTGTTCAGCAACCACTGTACACACTCCTTCATCCAGTGTTTGCAATCTCATTGTCAGTATGCACATTTTTGCAAGGCTTGCACAATTGAAACCAGTAGATGGTCTTCATTGTGGCTGTGCACGCCCCTAGGCTTAGCTGAAGAGACAAACACAACTATCAGTTCAATGCATCTTCTTAATTAGGCCTATGCATCTCTTCAGTGTGTTATACAGGTGCAAAGATAGCATATTCTGTAGCCAAAATACTGGTCAAGGAATAGATGCCCTTCCCCCAAATTACTTTCTTGTGTTATTTCTGAAAAAACATATCCAAACTATTCCAAACAAATTAAGTCCTCATTTAGTACAATTGCACATAGGCTTTAATTTCTCTTTGAGTTTTGTTGCTGTGCTGTGACTGGGAAGTGGATTATGTACTCAACTCCCTTTACTAAACCGCATTAGTGTAGCATGGGTTTTGTAACCAGATTGCTTCATCCTTCTTCATACATTTTCAGTGATGTGCATAATTCCTTATCTTTTACATGTTTTCATGCAATATTCTTCTCAATAAATGGCGTTAACAGGAATTTCATGGGCTCTGTTCTCTGTATCCATATACTCAAGTGACAGAAATTGTGTCCCATTCCATAGTCTAAGCAAAGCATGAGGGAGCTTTACGTTTTAACATTACCTTTACTTTTGATTTCAATGCGCTCCAGATTTCATTGTATAAGCTCCCCTCATTCTTTTCCTCTGCCTAGCATTTATTTCTTTCTTTCCACTTCTGCAAGCTTTATTGTTGAGTTCTGCAAGTTTACTGTGTTATAGTGTTAGAAACTGTGGCTGAGATTAATTTCCAACTAACACACATTACCACATGTATCCGCCAATTGTGTGTACAATTCTAAGACAATACATTGTTACATGTATATCAATCCATGTTGCAAACTCTCAGATATTAATGCTATTCAAACGTACCATTTATCTATGACCTGCAGCCCCCATCTCACAAATTCCCTAAATAACTTTCTCTCCACATGCCCATCCTTTATCTTACCCCTTTCGACTTTCTTTCACTGATTCTGACTCCCTTTCTCCCCCCATTGTCTTATTCCCCTACTATTGTTCACTTCCCTTGACATTCACTTGTACATTGTAAATATATCTTCTTTGATATTATTTTATACATCCATTACATTATACTATTTGATTTGATGTCAGTGTCTTGGTTGTTATCTTACCTACTTTATAAACTGAATTGTTTTATCACCTATGCTTATGATTGTGCTCTCTCTTGCTGCATTCCATGTTGACATATACCTGTCTACACACATGATCTTACAATACCATGGTTGTAGCAATATTGTTTAATACATATTGCTTCTTTTGGTATACCATCCCTGGTCTCAGCTTGAAAAGTTTGCATGTAGAGAAGCACTCTACCCCAGTCAGCAAATGTGAGAAATAAAATTAAAAAAATAAGTACGCTTCAATCTCCAAGAATAGCATAGGGTTTGTCACAAGTAACTGAAATCATTTTGAATAAAAGGACAACACTTAACTTTTAAATGTTCTCACTTCCAGTCTGCTCAAGCTATGGAGTATCTTTGTCTAATTCAGAAAAAGGTAAGCAGAAAATGATAATAACAGAAACAATTAAAGTAGGTTTCTAATTTACAAAACTACTTTTGAGAAAATGAGAATTAGTCGTAGAAAGAAAACACCAGTTCCTGAATGCACATGGTCACGTTTAAAGTTAGAATGACTGAAAAGTTCAGAAAGCTATTTTTCTTTTATCTTCAGGCAAATTTTATTTTTGTTAGTACTGTGGGACCTAACTTGTCATTCCCTAGTGTGTGTTTTTTTTTTTTTTTTTTTTTCGGCATTTCAAGTCCAGTTGCTCGAGTGCCTGCCTGTGCTTTGCTTATTTGCTGTTTATGACTAACAGGACATTGTGCTGATAGTTTGTGGAAAGGAATTGAACCTTTTAACTGTAAAAGGTAAAAGTAATCATTTAACTTATCTTCTGCTCCTCAGTAAATTAAAAAAAAATCATCAGCATAAAGCTTATACTCTGCAATGACTGTTACATTCCCAGCATGCTTGTTTTTTTCTACTGTTGATTGCATGATCACTGTAGTTTCCTATTTCTACAGGAATGCTTCTTATAATTTGCAGCACTGCTTATATTTTATATTATTCAGCTGCTGTGAAAACAAATAGTTTATTGAACAATACGTCACTTTCAATTAGGTGAAGGAACATGCAGTCTCTTACAATTTAAATTGTTTCTGTCTGACTGCTTCAGCAAAACACACAGTAACCCTTGAATGGCTCTGTAAGTAATTATAGTTATAACCTAACACATATATTTGTTGTCTGTGACTCATATTTTAAGATCCTAATTTTATATTTTACAAAACAATATCATACTATTAATGATGTTGTATATATTTGTAGTGTTACATATGAGTTTAAGTTTAATAATTATGTTTTCCTCTCAGTTTAATACTTTAAAATAAAAGCAAAACATACAATTAATAAATACATACCCTTGTTTTGCTATTGACTGTATATTGTTACATCATTGTCTTCAGACATATTTTCCATTAGTATATTTTATTTTTATCTTTGTTTATATCTTTATCTGTTATTTTATACAACATAAAATAATATATTTCCAATATTAAAAATATTATATCCATCAAAATAGTAATTTGATGGAAATAACTGTCACACGAAAGAAGAAATGCCATTCTGTAGAGCAAAGTGAAAATAAGTCCTTATAGAAAATTGTCTGTGCTTTTTGCAGATAAAAAAAATATTACATGACCGGCATTATGTTACAGACTTTCTCTTCTTGCTTTATGAGCCTTGTTCTGATAATGAATGTCTAATACCAGAGACAGTAAAAGATAATCGTGTTACACTGCTACCCGAAAAATGAGTGCGACTGTTACTGAAAGCAGCTTCTCCGTCCTTTATAAAAGGCGGTCCATATATCTGTGTTATAGCATTTAAATCAGGACAGCATGGCACTTGATTTTCTTCAGGTGAAACTGTGCAGCCTTTACGTGGTGGATGATGTGGTGTATTCCTCTGGGGCTGCAGGGGTCTGTCAGCTGCCTAATTGAGATTCCACTGCATAGCCGGCTGCTGTCTGGTCACTGTGGAACCTTGACACTGCATATGTCAATATGTCTTAATACCTCTGAAATAAGTTACACTGAGCCATGTTTTCATTTCTTATCAGGTTCAGAGAACTGAAATCCATAAAGATATCAGTCATGAGTTAGTATGGAGAATATATATTTAAATGTGTGTATCGGTTGCTTTTCTGGAGTTTTCCTGTAAAAGAAACAGCTTAGAATAAATCAGTTGCACTACATCATTATTTACATAAATGAAACATAGTAACATATTTAAAAATGAACTCGTTTGTGGCAAAAGCGAAGAAGCATAAACAAATTCTGAAAATAAGGCAAAGCATAAAAGCAAAGAAATGACTAAACACCAGCAATTTTCTTATACATCCATTACGTTATACTAACAATTAAAAGAACGGTATACTTAGAGCAGAAATCACAAGAGTTCACTAAATCACTCTAAGGGAACTTGTGTGATGTGTCGCCTTGTCTAGGTGGTGAGAGATGCAGTAACTACAGATACATAATGCAGTCAGATGAAACAACATGTGCGGTCATATTACATGTTAATGGCTGCATAATGAAGGGCAAAAAAAACATGGCGGACTGATTCTGAAACATTTCAACATCACAAAGTGATGCTGTGCCCATCTTAGGTTTGCACACATCCAGATATTCATGTTCAAGCAGTGTGAGGTAGTGAATAATGTTAGGGGTTGCAGCAGTTGTTGTAAACTCATATCTGGAGAGGGTCTTAGAGCAACCACTGCTGCCAGCAGTGTGCAACGTCACCCTCAAAGGCACTGCGGCTTCCAACTGCACTTAATACTTTGTATCCTGCATGACAATGACACAGTTGATGGATACTGTTTTCAGGGATACCATGCAAGCAATAGTGGACATGCTTCAGCCACTTTTGGAACCCTAATGGGAGTCTTGGAGTGCCCATTGCAGTGGATATAAAGGTAAGTGTGGCTTTACATATAATAGTTAGAGGGACATTTCAACAACCTATTGAGGACACAGGGGGGGTATCTCAGGAATTTACCTTGAGAATAGTCCACCAGTTCCTTAATGGCATGTTTTAGCATGTGGCGAAACATATATGGCTCCCATGTACCCCAGAGGAGAGAAAGAGACAACACCATGTGGGATGTTGATGATGTAGCCAGTTTCTCTGAGATCCTGGGGGCTATCAATTGTATCCACATTGAAATAAGTACCCCAACCAGTGAACTGAAAAGAAGGTACAATAACCACAAAGGGTACCACACCATCAACTGTCAGGTGGTCTATAATGCAAAGGGTATTGACTACAATGTGTGTTTTAGGCTACCCAAGCAGTTTCCACAGCTCCCACATATGACACACATGTGACCTCTATCAATAGACTGTGAGGGGTGACCTGTCATGGGACATTTTGTGGTTGATGCTGGATATGCCCTAGAAACCTGGATCATGACACCAATTAGAAATCCTTACAATGAAACTGTCCATGGTTACAACCATGGCCAAGCACAAACTGGAAACATCACAGTATATGTATGTGGGCAAATTAAGTCATGCTTCCATTGTCTGGCTACATCCAGTGGTGTCCTGCTCTGCATCCATACTCCTTGTGCAAAAATACTTGCTGTGTCTGCTGTGCTACACAGTATTGTAGTAATATCAGAGTGACATCATTGCTCCATTACAAGGTCCATGCATGTCTTAGCCATAATCATTACTTGGCTGGTCACTTCACAATATAGTACACATCTGTCCATTGTTTCTCACCTGTGCATGAAATTTTAGTGTGTGATCAGCATGCTTCTCTTGTATATGTAAAGGTGTATACTTGTCAGGATTTATATACCATTACCGGCCACAATCACTGATATGATGTCCTCATAAATCTCTCCCACTATTTATCATGCTGTTATGTCAGAGATTATGTCTTTTGCTGTAGGCCACCACAACCCCCCCAACAAATTTGACAGATGAACCAACTTGAAGATATGACTGTTGAGTTTCTAATATTTAAGTCTTATATTCCTTCTCTTTATTATATGTATCACCGTAGTTAAGAATGCAATTTCATTCTTTTTTTTTTTTTGCATCTCTTCTCCCACTCTCTTTATTGCTATCCTTTGTCTTTTATTCCTTTTTTTTGTGTAGCGGTATTTCTGTTACTATTATAGGCAGCAGCACAATGAATTAGACTGACCATATTGGCATGGCTGCTATCCTCCCACATGGGGCAGCAGCAGCAGCATCCCCACCAGAGACACCCAGCACATCTGGATCCCAGCCTATCGGAGTTGTTTCCATACCTGTTGCCTTATGTGCACCACCTTCATGAGGTAACCCTGCACAGGAGGATGGTATATGCACCACCTCCATGAGGTAACCCTGCACAGAAGGGTGGTATATGCACCACCTCCATGAGGTAACCCTGCACAGGAGGGTGGTACACTAGTACCCACAGGCAGCAGTTCAAGTGGAGGTAACAATTATGACACCTGTCATGAGCTGGCAGAGTTTGTGAGGGTACAGGAGGTTTAATACCCATATCGACCATATAGAAACCATGCTCAACTAACTTATTGAGTGGTGTCATTACTCAGCACTGTCTCCACTTTTTGAGGTGGGGCCCAGTGGTGAAGGCAGCTAAGGAGAGGAGTGATCTTCTACTGTTTTGAAGCAGTCCGTGACTGCATCTCTGAACATCCAATTCTAGCCCCAAACCACATGTTCTCTTCCCTTTTTTGCATATAGCCATCCCTTTTATGTCATACAGTCCTCACTTTACCATTGTCTGCCATCTGTTTGTGTGCTATCTCCTTCACCATTGTGCCTCTCATTTTGTCAGTCCATACTCTATCAGTCCTGTCTTCTGCTGTGTCCTACCCTTTCCCTCATATCCATCTCATATTTCCTGCCCAGCTTTTTCGTTTCTGTATAAAAAAAAATAAAATAAAAAGAGCACCTGCCCCATAAAAATATTCCCTTCCATACCTCTTAGCATTACAGACCTTCACGTAATGTACACAATGACTGTCTACATTTCTTCATCATAAAGCATGCAGAATTCTGACACAACTTTGAGGAATTTGGTCATTAAATGATTGCAGTTCATTTTCTAGTTCATCCATTATTATAAAGTTAAAAAGAGAAGAATGGCAGTTATCCCACCTCTATCCTCCTCACTCCTCATTTGCTCATCTTACATTTGACGATCACGTGGCCAAAGTTGTTAGAAAAACATTTTATATAGCCCACCTAATCATGAAGGGATTCACATCTAGATCAGGGGAGGTCATCGTGCCTCTTTACTCATCCCTCATCAGGCCCGTAATTGAGAACAATGCCCCTTTTGGGATGTACCTTACCAGACACCTGCAGCAACTGGAAAGACCCCAAAAGTACCTCAACAAGAGGATCAAAGGGCTCAAATAGATGCCATATGCTGCCCGGTTAAAAAAACTCCAGCTCTACTCAGTGGCATACCGTCTGCTCAGAGGTGATCTGTGCCTGATGTATAAAGCCATGTCCAACCCGGAATTAATGGACATGCTGCACCTCAGAAAATCCAAATCCCATCGAGCTACGCGCTCGAGAGACTTGAACCTCAGCACAGAAATAAATAGGACATGCTGGAGGGACATATTCATAACCCAGAGGCTCCCTTCACTCTGGAATAAAATCCCAGTCCAGGTTAGGCAGAGTCAAAGTATTAGTGTCATGGAAGATTTGTTTTTAATGGTCTAAGAAGTATTTTTTATTGGATTTGTTTAACAAAAATTTTATTAATTGTTTTTTAATATTCACACACAGCATCACTATTCTTATATGTTGGTTCAATTGATCATTAGGACTCTGTGACTCAAGTGTATTTGCCTAAGGTGTACTCCTTTGGCTTTTTAAAATCTACTGAATTGTATCTGTCACTTTAAAACTATTTAATTAGTTTCAACAACCAGTTAATTGGCATTGTATGTGTGATTTATAAGCTTTGTAGTACCTTGTCTGAAGAAGGAAAAACACAGTTTGTTTCCGAAAGCGCTAACTCAATAAATTGTTTGTTTCAAGTAATCTGCTAAGCCTTTGGTGCTTTTCATTCTTAGGCAGAGTCCCTCATTGACTCTCTTCAAGAGGAATCTTGATGAGTGGATGGGAGATCATAGATTTACCCCGGGTATCACTTCTGTGTGACTGTTAGAGACACAGTATACTAACCTCGAAAAAGGGCATAGCAAAATTCATTTAAAATGGGTGGCGAAAGCCAAACACACTCTGGCTAAGCTTATAAATGCCCTAGGGCAGATAGCCTAGTATGAACCTATGAACCTATGAACCTATTATATTCTAACCTCTACTTCATTTTCTTTTTTTTTGTCTTGTACTCCTATTTCCAACTTTAATCTGGTGAACAATAAACAGATACACCACACACATGCCCCAAAAGGGCTTATATTAAAATCGTCTTTATATGTTCAAACATTGCATGATGGTTGGTAAAGAAAACATTGAAGGTCATATTAAACCACAGGGAAATGACACTTCTTGTCCTATTGCAAAAAATAAATAAAAAGTATTTGGTCATACCCAAATTAGCTTAGGATAGGTGCGCTTCAAGAAGCAATAAGGAAATATGGTAAAATTATTACTTTTCCTCTGAAGACCTCTATAGCCAACATATTCATGAAGTGCATAGTCCATTCTCTTTGTATTGGGTGCAGGGCTGTAATCCCCTGGGAGCACGCTGTTGTCTTACAATATTATGTTTCTATCATACAACAATCTGCCATTCCTCAGCAATGCTTTGTTTTTTTTAACACCTTTCCTTTGGGTTCTTCAGTGGTGTACGTGGCTAATACTCTAGTTCAGGGAATGACAGAGACAAAGCATGGACTCAAATGCATTCTGGTATATTTCTCATTTACGTTCCATTACCATGATGCATATGTAATAGACACCCTCCTTGTATTTCATTCGATAGTATGCTTGGTTAACGTTGTATTTTGGAGAATGTTAGTCACACATGAATGGTTTCAAAGTTGTCGTGTTCTTTTACTTAAGAAAGAAGACGCGGGACAACTGAGTGCTGTTGCTACCAACTCCAAACTTTATTGACAAGCCAACGTACAATACAATCAACATCCTTCCTGTCTCACAGCCCTTACGTCATGCACCTCCCCGCTCCCAAAGAGCATTAGCTAAGGCAAGACAACTCAGTCCATTGAATACACCACATCTCCCTTTCTAAAAGGCCCCTTTTCACTTATTACAAAACCCAGATCTTTTCAATTTCTCCGTCTTCACTACGAACTTGGTACATTGACACGAAATGCTCACTTAGCCATGTTCGGATTACTATAACACAAATGACATTGCTATTTACAGACTGATCTCTACAGATCCAATCGGTCCGGCTTGTTAATAACTCTTCCTGATCTGGTCCTCACAACATCACTATGTACCCGGGTTTCCGGGGGAAGGCCATTGCAAGATGGCAAGGCCTCAACGGTCTTACTTAACACACTTTCCTGACCCACAGGGTTAGATTTACACTCAGGCTCAGGTAAGGGAATCAGATGCACACGGTTTCTCCGCACAGTCCCTTGGGGCACGTCTACCTCAAATGACCTCGGCGAGTAATGTTTCTGATCTACAGTACCTGGGGTCTTCATAACTGTCACCCACACCTGGTCACCGGGCAACACATCACCCAGCGGCCTTGCCCGATGGCGTCTGTTGTAGTTTGCCACATTATACACTCTCCTCCTCTCTCCCCACGAGCCTTCTCCGGTCAGGCAGCACAGGGTCCAACTGTGAAGGATGAATCGGAAGAGAAGTCCGCAACCGACGTCCCATGAGAAGTTCCGCAGGGCTATAACCATTCTGCAGTGGCGTTGTCCTGTACGCCAGAAGAGCCATGTACGGATCGACACTTTTTTTAAGCAGGTTCTTCACGGTCTGAACCGCACGCTCTGCCTCCCGGAACCTGGGGCTGCCATGCTCGCAGTTGCAAAGTCCGCAAAAGACTGCCCTGAAAACTGAGGTCCATTATCAGACACGAGGACCTCTGGGATACCATGGCGAGCGAAGAAAGACTTTAGGTGGGTGATGACCTCGTTGGATTTGCTATGTTTCAACAATGCGATCTCCAGAAACCTGGATAAGTAATCCACAACAAGAAGATAAGTATGTCCTTTTAGTTCAAATAAATCCGTGCCCACTCTTTGCCATGGTCTGTCAGGACATTCAGTTGGGATGAGGGGCTCAGGATGATTCCTTCTCTGAGATGCACGTCCTGCATCCCAAAACCATGTCATTTATCTGTTGGCTGAGCCCAGGCCACCAGACAGTCTGGCAGGCTCTGGCTTTGCACTTCACAATGCCTTGATGTCCCTCATGTAATTTCAACAACACCTCATTACGCATGGCAGAGGGGATAACAAGGCGTGAATCTTTTAACAGCAACCCATCTTTCACTGTTAGTGTAGAACGATCTGGCCAGTAGCTCTTCAGTAAGGGTTCCTGGTTCGCATACAGCGGCCACCCCTGACTGCACAAGTCCATAACCCGCACACACACACTGTCTGCTTTCAGCTGTTCCCGTAGTGTCTGGAGGAAGGATGGCTTCACCTGCATGTTTTCCACAATACTGTTCACGTAGATATCCGTGTCCTCCATCAACTTTGTTTCCTCCAGTGTTAGACTGGTTTTAAGTGGAGAACATGACAAGGCATCTGCCACCCACAGTGATTTTCCTGGAGCGTACTGCACTGTGTATGAGAACTGCATCAGTCTCATCCTGAAGCGTTGGATTCTAGGCGGTAGAAGATCCAGCGCCTGACCTCCAAGCAATGAAACCAGGGGTTTGTGATCAGTTTCTAGACAAAACGATTTACCTAATAGGTAATCTCTGAAGCGTTCACATGCCCAGGTAGACGCTAGAGCCTCTTTCTCAACCTGGGCATATCTTTGCTCTGTAGGTGAGAGTGACCTTGATGCGTATGCCACAGGTCTCCAGCCGTCCTCCCATTGTTGCTGGAGCACGCCCCTAACCCAAAGGATGATGCATCCGCAGAAACCTTCGTATCCCTATTCGGTCGATACAGCCAAAACTGGAGGTGAGGTGATCGCATCTTTAAGTCGTTGAATGCCTTTTCCTGATCCCCCCCCCAGTACCAGCTGTTCTTTTTTGATAATAAGTCTCTCAGAGCCCTATCCCTCTCAGCCAAATGAGGGATGAACTTTCCCACCTGATTCACCATGCCCAGGAAACTCCTGAGTTCTCCTACTGTAGCAGGTGCTTCCATCTCCGTGATGGACGCGTCCTCCTTGGGTCTGGGCTTGTGCCAGAATCTGTGATGACATGGCCCAAGAAGGTCACTTTGCTCCTTGACAGGTCACATTTCCCCACATTCAGCGTAATGCCTGCCTCTTCCAGTCTCTTTAATGCCGCATGAAGCCGGGCATCGTGTTCCTCCTGGCAACGACCCCAGACCAGCACGTCGTCCATGTGGCAAATCACACCTCTAGTCCTTCAATGACCTCTGCCATCATGCGTTGAAAGTGTTCGGTGCAGAGTTAATGCCAAAGGAAGGCGATTGAAGCAAAACGCCCAAAGGGGTTATGAATGTGGTAAACTCCTCTGACAAAGGAATTTGCCAGAATCCCATATTGGCATCCAGTTTACTAAACACCTTCGCCCCAGCAAGCATCCCAAGACTCTGCTCAACCGAGGGCAGCACGAACCTCTCCCTGCATAATGTATTCATTTAACTTAGTGTAGTCTACACATAGTCTCAGTCTGTTACTGTCTTTCTTTGGGACGACCACCATGCCTGCACACCAGTCAGTAGGTTCCTCCTTTCTGGTAACGACACCCAGCGTCTCCATCCTCATTAACTCCTCCTTCACTTTCCCCATCAATGGTAGGGGTATCCTCCTGGGGTCTTCAGAGAGTATGGCACTGCATTTGGCTGAAGCTTTATGTGGTATTTCCGCTGCACTACCCCCAACCCAGAGCACAGTTCAGGGTATGAGGTCTTCAAAGACTCCATGGTGATAGTGTCAACCCGCTTCAGGAGCCCCAGCCCCAAAATAGCAGGAAGACCTAAAAGCGCATGGAGTCCTTTAACAACATACACTTTCTCGCATGTCTGTCTTTGTCCATAGCCAAGCTGAAGCTCCAAGGATCCTGTAACCTCCAGTGGCGTCCCTCCAGGACCCAACAAGGGTTTCTCCGGCTGCTGGAGCACAGGAGCATTCTTTCCACTGAACAAGTTGTCCAGGTCTGACTTGGAAATAACAGTAACATCCGCCCCCGTGTCAAGCTTGAAAGTCATAGATGCCTCTATTTGAACCTCCACAATCCAGGAATGGTTCCCGGAGGAGACAGAACCAAGGAAGAAGCCCTGTTCTTCACGCTCTCCAAGCTCCTCGTCCTCCTCGATACACTGCACCGCCTTAATCTGCCTGCAGACTCACTGGTAGTGGCCCTTCTTCCCACATGAGCGACATCTTGCAGCGTCGGGCATAGGAGTTTATGATGAAATGGGCCCCCACACCTGTAACACTGCGAATCGAGCGTCTTTACCCTTTTGGCGTCTGTCGCTGAAAAATCGGTGTCAAGGACTTGCCCCAACCTTCGAGGTCTCCGCCGGCGCGTGTCAAGTGGTGTCTGCACAGCGTTTACGTTATACTGCAGGGCACTACTGTCGCACCTCAAAGCCATCTGCTGCTTCTTAACCTCCTCCGACTGTCTGGCCATGTTTACAGCTCTCTCCAAGTCCAGCTCTTTTTCCATCTGCATCCGCCGGACAGTCTGGTGTCAGCCAAACCCACAACAATTCTATCTCTTATGAGCTCATCGTGCAGCGTCCCATAATTGCAGTGTTCAGCTAAAGCATGCAAAGCAGTAACAAAAGCATCAACAGTCTCATTCAGTTCTTGTTTCCGCATGTTAAATCGTGCCCGTTCATAAACAATGTTCTTTTTGACAATAAAAATCTTCGGCCGTCTTTCACTTTGGCATACTCCTGATGCTCTGCCTCGGTTAGCTTTAGGCCTCTCAGGACATCGTCTGCCTCATCACCCATGCAGTATATCAGGGTGTTCACCTGGTTCCCTTCTGGGTTTGAAGATAAATTGCTGGCCTGACGGAACCGCTCAAAACATCCATCGTGTCCATTCATGAGGTTTGGAGAAATCAAAAGGCTCCGGCTGAATGCTAAACGTAGCATTAGGAGCGCCAGCCGCCATGTTAATTCTAGCTCGCTGCCGACCATTCTTCGTCCGACATGTCCGCTCCCACGCCACTAGGCCACTCGTACGGTCTTCAGCAAGTGTTCAGCAAACCCAGGCACAGCCACACAGCACTTCTGACACCATGTCGTGTTCTTTTACTTAAGAAAGAAGACGCGGGACAACTGAGTGCTGTTGCTACCAACTCCAAACTTTATTGACAAGCCAACGTACAATACAATCAACATCCTT
Source organism: Protopterus annectens (assembly GCF_019279795.1). Lineage (NCBI taxonomy): Eukaryota > Metazoa > Chordata > Ceratodontiformes > Protopteridae > Protopterus > Protopterus annectens. The sequence goes on from NC_056745.1 coordinate 1,508,026,332, forward strand.
CCTGTCTCACAGCCCTTACGTCATGCACCTCCCCGCTCCCAAAGAGCATTAGCTAAGGCAAGACAACTCAGTCCATTGAATACACCACAAAAGTCATGTGGATGTAATCATCTTTTCTTGCTGATTTTATGGTCCTTTCTCCTGAAATGCAACACTCTGATGATCAGTGTGTATATTTTGTCATGCATTTTGGCACTACCTAACAAAATGTAAGTGTGGAGTTATTAGAATTGTCAACTTAAGAACTTATGAGACAAACTTGCTACTTTATCGTCTCCTCTTGCTACATCACAGTACAAACATAACTAGTAAAATATTTCAGCTATGTAACTATTACACTATTATGTATATAATATGTAATTATGAATGTATCCCTCTGATGAATGCATTTCTATATGTATTTCACTTGCCACAGTGTAATGTATGACACTGTAATGCAGTAATTTGTGGTACTGATGAATGTATTTCTATATGTATTATGTATGTAAAATTTCTGTTTTTCTGTTGGAGCTTTTCTCCTCGGGCCTCCGCTGAAAACGGGCAATTGTTGCGCAGTCGGACAAATCTGATCAACAAATATAAAATGAATAAAAAAATAAATAAATATGCTCCTAACCCACCACCATCCATCTAAATTCCTTCTTAACTCACCTTGTGTGCCAACTTTTGTATGCTTCCCATTGTAACACTATCTACATTCTCATTGTCAAGCTTCAATCTGGTTCAGAAATAAACACAAAACACACACACATGCTTGCACATGCGCACACACACACACACACACACACACACACACACACACACACACCCCCCACACACACACACACACACACACACACACACACACACACACACACACACACACAATATAGTTAAGTGAGTGGCTATTTTAAACTGTTTGGTAGCCACTCTGCAAATGTGCTATATATGCCAGATATGTGTCTTCTTAATGACCCCTTACTGTCAGTCATCTTCAATAGCTGCCCTTGCTAATTCACTGCTACATATCATATCAGTTTAAAAGGTAGAGGTTCTTAGCCATTAATGGCAGTCTTCTTTACCCACCTCCATCCTGCTCAATCCTTATCTACTCATGTTTTGCTGTCCTGTCTACTCTCTTCCCTTTTTCATCTCTGTTCAATACCCTTTACAACATTTAATCTTATCAAAATATATTATCACACCACACACATGCCAAAAAGGGTTTAAATGTCATTTATCTGTGGTAATACAGTGTGTGACAGTTGACAGAGAGCATCTTCGATGTCCTTATGTAAGCACAGAGGAATGACACTTCTTGTCCTATGGCAAAATGGAGAAAAATCCTTCAGATAGTCTAAGATCTTGAAAGCCCTAGCAAAATGAAAGTGACAATCAATATGCATGACAAAGCAATACTGAGATAAGGTGAAGTTAATAGTTTCACTATGACAGCTTCCATTCCTCTTTGCAGTTTTAAGTGACGTGCACATTGCAACTGACCTAGGTGGAGATTTTGGTCCCATGTTGGTTATATATTGTTTACCAATGTTCAGTTTTCTATGCTGGGCATCATTCCCTTGAGCTGTGTGCTTCCATTCCTGTTTATTATAGGCGGTTCTGCGGTTTCCTTTGCTAAGGGACTGGTCTAGAGAATAATAGTTGCATGAAGGGAGCAAATCTATGGAGGTCTACTTTGTAGCAGACTAACAAACAATCTTTACAATGTGCTCATCACTTTCAGTGCATATATTAAACAATGAGAAGCATTCTACATGTATGTAACAGCGATGTGTACATCGTCAGTACAGTAAGGGAGAGTTTTGATCCTCAGATTGTTGTATGCTGTTTACTAGTCTTCAGTTGTCAGTCTTCCACACCTGTTCTAATATTCCATTGAGATGTACATTTTCTGACCCCTTCACTGTAAGTTGATCTGTGGCTTCCTTTGATAATTATTTTATTTAATATTTGTTTACAGGGAAAACCCAACTTGGAGCAAAGCCAATTTCAGTGGAGGCCCAGGGAGAAACACTGCAGATGCATGTCTTTGTAACTTGGGAGGAAACCGGAGTACCCAGAGAAAACCCACATGAATGCAGGGAGGACATGCAGACTCTCCACAGAAGGCACTCTAGCTGAGAATTGAAACTGAGAACCTCCTGCTGTGAGGTGACAATGTTCCCACTGTACCATTGCACCAGTGCACTAGTCTAGCAAATATCAGTTAGAAAGGTAACGGTTCAGATCTATGGAGGTGCACTTTGTAGCAGTTTGCAAAACAGTCCATACCATTTACTAATAACTTACCACACAAATATGAAATAAGGTAAACATAATTTATATATTTGACAGCTTCGGGGCTCAGTCTACTGGTGAAGTGATTTTCACATTGCCACTACATTGGTAGAGCAATTCTAATCCCCTTAGGGTTGGTATATTATTTTCCATTGTTCAGTTTTCAGTCTTTAAGAATGTTCTAACATTTCCCTGAAATGTTAGTTTTCAGACTACTTTATTCTATGCTCTTTTGTGGCTTCACTTGGTATATACTGCTTCTGCAAGTATTATTACCTAAAGCAGGGTTTTGAACCCATTTATGTTTATTTTTGTTGTCTTCTTATCATGCGTTCCATAACCTTGGAATGTGTTTTTAAGTCACATTTTCTATTACTTTTTCCAATGGCATAGCTCGCTAATACCCTGGTCTAGAGAATATCAGTGACGTATAGGCAAAGGCTCAGTTTCATTCATGTGTCTTTCAATTTTCTTGCTATCATGTGTTTGTTTCTTGTGAAATTCAACATTCCTATCATCAATGAGTAACTTATGTAGGGGAGTTTGGCACTTTGTAATCTAATTTATGGAGTCTTCTGCCATTTTTGAGCTAGGAAGTTGAGAAATATGGACTCATGTCCTACCTCCATCCTGCTCCTTCAGTATGCTTCCTCCCTCTTTTCATTTCTGTCTATCTGATACTGCCATTTCCAAACAGGAATATGGTCAAAAATAAACACACCATGGACAAGTCAGAAATGGACATATTATTCAAAATAACCTTTATGTGGTGTGACGCCCATACACTGGCCCAGTAATCAAGGAGCCTCAATCCTCACCACTAGCACCAGTGAGGGGCATGCACATTGGGAAGGATAACAAGTACACATGCAGAAAAGTACAATTTCCTTTTACAGCACACAGAGATCACAGTTGGTCTGGGGTTGATGTCTTCCTTTCTCTCCAGATCCCCCAATAAGACTCCCCATTGGCATAGCTATAGGGTACAGATCTCAGCCTAGTGGCCAAGCTAAAACCTCCAGCACCCTCTCTGTCCAACCAATGCTTCATGTCCCTGCCCAAGTAGCTGAAACACACAACCATTGAGATATGAGTTATAAACAACACACAGACACTCTTGGGGAAGGCTGGCACACGTTCTCCAGCTATTTCCCCTTCTCTCCAGACTGTAAGGTAGAAATCACTGCCACAAACTACTAATATCAGCTACTAATAAGGCCCTTCCCAAAGGGTGACCAATGTCACTGTGTAATATGACTGTTATGCAAATAGTAAGTGTGCTGAACAGCAAGACTGTTGGAGTGGTTTGGACAGTATCACAGAATACATTCAATGCACTGTAAGAGCTTAATTTATCTTTGCACAAAACAGCCACAGTTGAAAGGTTTAAAAGTATTTAATACTAAATAATAAAAGCACAAGACAAATCTTATTACTTCAACACAATGACATTACAGAGTTCAGAGATCACAGGAAACTTTTAAAATAATATTGTAGGATAGTCTGATATAAATATAGAAACAGCTAGACTAATCTGGCTAAATTTTTATCTAACTCTAAGAGAAATCACAGTTCTAAATGCTACTTTACTTACAAGACAGAGTACTGGCGAGTTGTTAGCAAGTTCAGACAAAATCCAAAATGGTTACTTCTCTCTCTCTGAGAAAGTCTTAAATTGATAACACAGTACTGCTGAGTCATTTCACATTTCATCATTCTTGACACTTCTCTGGTTCCCAGGCTAAAAGAAACTCAAAATTTATATTTCTTTTTGTAGTCTTGCACCTGGCCAGGACACCACAGCAATAAAACACATTTTACATGTAAAATCTAGTAATTAGCTATTGTCCTAAGACAATAGAAATAATTCCTTAGTCCAGACATCCTGTCTCTGTGCTTTGAGATCAGTCATAAAATGCTTTACTTTATCAGCTTTCTTCCAGCAGAGTGCACTGCGGTTACATTTTTGAAGCTCAGTACAACATGTAGTTTAATCATAACATACAGTTCTCTTTACATTTGTAAACCAATCCTGTGGATTATATTAATATTTATAAATGACATAGAATTAGCTACAAGACTCTATCTGGCTGGTCTGGCAGCCCCTCAGTTTTTCACATTTTTATCTCCCTTGAGAACTCAAGTTAGTTTTTCAAGTGTCCCTTAAGAAATGTTGCTTGAGATGGTTAGGTCTGAGTATACCTTACCCCATTCCCTGTCTTGAGAGCCCATCTGCATTGACATTGCTAACCCCACTGTGGTGCTGCACTGAAATATCATATGCTTGCAACCCTAGGCTCCATCTTAGCATTTTGCTGCCTGGCTCAGTGTAACCATGTTAGGGATTATGATCTGTAACTAGGGTGAATTTTCTTCCATACAGATAAAGCTAAAGTTTCTGCAGTGCCCACACTATGGCTAGATATTCCTTTTCTACAGCTGCATAGCATTCCTCCCTGGGTTGGAGCCCATGATTGAGTTAAACCACTGGGTGCTCTTCTCCCTCTGATACAAAAAATTACTTGCTGTAATCTGGACTGGCTAACACAGGGGGTCCTCCCAATGCTTCTTTAAGCTTCTGGAATGCCTCCTCACATGCTGTGATCCACACTACCTTAACTGGCCTGTTTTTCCTTGTCAGGTCTGTGACGGGAGCAGCTATGGTACTATAACTGGGGAAGAACTTTCTGTGGTATCTTGCTGTCCCTAAGAATACCCTCACCTGCTTTTTGGTAACAGGTGCAGGCCATGCCTGAATGGCTTCCACTTTGGCAGGTTCTGGCCTGATCTTACCACTCCACACACTATGTACCAAATAGGAGACCTCTACCATACCCACCTGACATTTTCTGGGCTTATTGGTCAACTCTGCCATCTATAGTCTGCCCAGCACTTCCTTGACATGTTGGAGGTGCTCTTGACAGGAATGGCTGTAGATGGCAATCATCATCATCATCATCATCCCCTTTTTCCCATTTACCTGGGGTCGGGTTATCGTATTAACTGTCGCCAACTCTCTTGATTCAGTGCCACTCTCCTGCCTTCTTCAACACTCATGCCTGACTGTCGCAGATCTTCTTTCACACAATCCATCCACCTCTTTGGTGGACATCCTCGCTTCCTCTTACCTTCTTCCTGTCTGTCCCAAATCTCCCTCACCAGATTGTCTTCTGCTTTTCTACATATGTGCCCTTACCATCGTAATCTGTTCTCTTTGATCTTTTCTGTAATTGGAGCTACTTTGGCTTCTGCTCTTATGTCCTCATTTCTTCGCCTGTCCCGCAGTGTGCATCCTACCACCTTTCTCAAGCACTTAATTTCCATCACCTCTAGCTTCTTCAACTGTTCTGCCTTTATTACCCAGGTTTCTGTACCATACAGCAGTACTGGTCGCCCCACTGTCTTGTACACCTTACTTTTCAGCTTCTTTGGCATTCTTCTGTCATATACTACACCTGATACTCTATGCCAGTTGGCTGCAGCCCCTCTGATTCTAGCTTTGACCTCTTCATTCAGACTACCCTTCTCCTCAACCACCCCACAAATACTTGAAGCTGTTTACCTGTTCCACTATCTTCCCATCTATCTCTATTCTCAGCTTCTTCTGATTTCCCCAAATCTGCTGCCATTACCACTGTTTTATCTGTGCTTAGTTTCATCCCATGTGCCTTCAGATTTGCATTCCATTCTCCTATCCTTTGCTGAAGTTCTAGATTAGAGTCTGCCTGTACTGCCACATCGTCTGCATACAGCAACTTTGTTGCTCTGACCCCTCCAACCTGTTTGCTGTTGTAGTCCATTACCAGTATGAACAGCAGTGGGCTCAGAGCTGAACCCTGGTGTAGATGACAATATCGTCTAGGTAAGCAAGGGTAAACCTTTCTGCTCCTGCTAGGATATGATCTATCAGCATCTGGAAAGTTGCTGGGGCATTCTTCATCCCAAAAGGCATCTTTGTGAACTCAAACAAGCCAAAAGGAGTCACAAGGGCTGACCTCTCTCCAACACTGGGAGTCAAGGGCACCTGCCAATAACCCTTGGAGATCAATGGTGGTAAGATACTTAGCCCCACCCAGCTGCTCTAGAGCATCCTCTTTCCTATGCATGGGGTAAACATCTGACTCTGTGTGACTATTTAATTTCCTGTAGTCCACACAGAATCTTGTAATGCCATCCTTCTTTGGCACCAGCACCACTGGGGAGGCCCAGGGACTTTTGGACTCTTGAATTACTCCTAGTTCCAACATTTTCTGTATCTCCTCCCTCAGAGTCTGTTTGACTCTCTCAGGCACCCTATAAGGGGCCTGCCTAATAGGCCTTTGGGGTCCTGTATCCACCTCGTGCTGCACCAGTTGGGTGCACCCTCATTTCCCAGTGAACATGTCCCCAAAGTCTTGTAACACTGTTTCAAACCTGGGTAGTAGATAGCTGCTGGGACATTGCTACCCCTTTCGCCGAGGTGTCAGTCTGAGTCTCACTGAGGAGATCAGTCACCAGATCTCACTCAGACTCCTCCTGCAATCCACTGTAAATAATCAGCACAAGGGCCTCCCTATCATGGTAAGGATTCATCATGTTAACATGGTACAATTTGTGCTCCTGCCTAGCAGTTCCACCATGTAGTTAATATCACTTACCTTTCTTACCACCTTTTCGGGTCCTTCCCAAGTTGCTTGCAGCTTGTTGTGTCTGACAGGAATGAGAACAGCATACACTCTAGCTTGAGCATTCCTGTCATACCAGACATTTTTCTGCAGTTGGGCTTCTGCCAGGTTCTCCTGGGCCAAGCCCATGAGTTCCCTGAGTCTTGTCCTGAGGTTTAGGACATATGCCACAACATAACACTGGTGAGATTCACACTCACCTTTCCATTCATCTCAAATTAAATCGAGAGGCCCCCTCACCCTATGCCCAAACAACAACTCAAAGGGTGAAAAACCTGTGGATTCTGGGGGAACTTCTCTGTAAGCAAACAACAGATGGGGAAAATATTTGTCCCACTCCCTCTTCAACTGGTCTGCAAATGCCCCTAGCATGGACTTGATTGTAGAGTTTAACCTCTCAACAAGACCATTAGTCTGAGGATGGTTGGGTTGGTCTTCGGGTGCTTCACCCCACAGTACTTCCACAAACAAGCCAGCAGGTCTGACAATGCAATTGGCACCTCTGTCAGTTAATATTTCTTTTGGGAAACCTACCCTGTTGGAAATCTCTAACAAAGCATTTGTTACCTTTTCTGCCCCAATGGAGGACAAAGCTACTGCCTCAGGGTAACTTGTAGCATAATCTACTACTAGTAGGATATACTTTTTCCCTGTGGAACTAGGGGTACTCAGAGCCCCCACGATATCCATAGCTACCCTCTGAAATGGATCTTCAATCACAGGCAAGGCATCAAAGGAGCTCTCACTTTGTCTCCTACCTTGCCCACCTTTTAGCACTGTTCACAGGTCTTGCAGTACCCTGTTACATCTCTGGAAATTCCAGGCCAATAGAAGTTCTGCATAATATGTCTCTTTGTACATTTTATGCCCATATGACCTGCAAAGTGAATATCATGGGCTATGGCTAAAAGTGCCAGATGATAGACTTTAGGCACTACCAACTTCTGTATTCTCTCACCTTCTAGCCCTGCCTCAGGGGTCCACTCTCTATACAGTAACCCTTTGTCCCAGTATACAGATTTCTCCTTCTCTTGAGAATCAAGCACCTTACTAACTACCTGCCTCAGGCCTTGTAATGTAAGGTTTGAGAGCTGAGACTGTCTCAACTCTCTGTTTGTAACCCTCCCCAGCTCCCATTCCACAGGGAGTCTGGCATCCTTTGACAGTGGTGCCTCACTGTCAGCCTGGGCAGTACTACTGACCTCTACCTTTGCAGTCACTCTGTCCAAAGGACCATCAGTACCCACAAGCAGCTGTGGCTCACCTCCAGTCTCACTGCTACAGGTTAGCTCCCTCCCTGAAATAACCACCTCGCCAGTCCTGGCTGCAAGTATGTGGTCTGACTGGGTCTCCCTGAGGCTACTAGACCCACATGCTGGTCTCCTAGCCTGACTGCATGTAACTGAATAAACACATGGTACTGCCTCATCAAAATCTTTCCCTATCAGGACATCTGCAGGGTGGTATTTTGGTACCTCTGTTGTCTCAAGACAACCTACTATTGGCATTTTGTCCTTCCCATTTACTGGCTCTCTCACCTTTTCTTCCCCACCTTGCCTCTCTGGACATCTATATGCCACATCACCCTACTGGTTGCATTCAAAGCATTTAACTCTAGGTCCTGGACGTATACCTGGACTAGTGGCTCCCCCTGCTATTGTCAGATTCTGTTGGGGCAGTCTGGGCTGCCCAGCATGGGTTCCTTTAGACCCATGAGCAGTACTGGGGGTCCCTTTCGTGTGCAGGGATGCCCTGCTTGCTAGGTATAGGTCTCCCTTCTTCCCCAACTCATCTGAAGTAGCACATTGTCTATCAGCTAACCTGATCCTCATGTCCTCAGGCAAAGTGCTAAGGGCTTGTTCCCTCACCAAAATGTCTGCCAGCCCTTAAAAAGTGGTGACCTGGTATCCACTCACCCACCTATGAAAATAAGTGCTCAGTTCAACAATATATTCACATACACTTTCATCTGCCTTGCGTCTATGCTCATGAAACATTTTCCTATAAGTTTCAGGTGTTTACTTAAAAAATTCTAACAAACACTTCTTTACAGCATTATAGTTAAAACAGTCAATGTCAGATAATTTGGAAAGTACATGTACAGCTTTGCCATGAAGTAAGGGCATCAGGAACCATACCCAGAGCCTTTGGTCCATAGGTTCATAGGTTCATAGGTTAGTACTAAGCTAACTGCCCTTGCGAGCCATTTTAAGCCTAGCCAATTATCCCTTGTGAGACTCAAACCCTGCACCTTGTTTGTTGTAAGGCAAAAACACCCTTACCCAGGACACCTCCCAACCCCTCAACATCATAGTGTTTAATACCCTCTCAAACATGTGAATGAAACTCCCGGAATGTAAACTGCAGAAGAAATGTCCTGTCCGTTTGTGCTTCTGGGGTGCGGTTACTCCCTTACCCATTATCTCCATGACTCTGGCAAAGAGCCAGCATCTTATATTCATGTTGCCTCTGCCTCTCCTCCACAGATTCCATTTCCAAATGCCTGGCCTCCAACTCAAGTCTCTTTAGCTCCAGATGGATTTTTAAGTCCTCTGCAGAAAGGTTGAGCTGCCCACTCTCTAAGTGTTGTACAACTCCACGGCCAGTCTGATCGTCCTCCTGATTGCTGTTTTCTAATGCAGCTGTGACCAAAGCTGCAATCATGTCTGCCTTAGTCAGGTTTTCATGCACTAGTCCCATAGCCTGGCACATCTCAGCCAACTGGCTCCTTGTCTGCTTGCCATACTCCTTTGCTGACATGCTTGCCTGCTCTCCCTGACTATCTAAGGTAACAAAAGAAATAAAACAATTGTGATCTGAACTCTTTGAGTGTTCACTGTGTGGCTTATTTAGAGTACAAAAACACCTTCAGTGATCACTGTACACAAGCTCCAGGAATTCACTATCTACACCACTACCAGCCAATTAGTATGTGATGTGGCTAACTCACCACTATCAAACAATTAATATTTGATGTGGATATCCCACCACAGCCAAACAATTAATATGTGATGCCCGTGCACTGACCCAGTAATCAAGGAGCCTCAACACTCACCACTAGCACCAGTGAGGGACATGCACATTGGGAAGGATAACAAGTACACACACAGTAAAGTACAATTTAACACCAGTGAGAGGCGTGCACATTGGGATAAAGGACACAACACACACAGTAAAGTACAATTTAACACCAGTGGTGTGCACATTAAAGGATAACAAGTACACACACACACACACACAGTAAAGTACAACCAGTGAGGTGTGGTGGTGGGATTGAGGAACAAATACACACACACACAGTAAAGTAACATTTAACACTGCGGAGGGGGGTGTAGGGGGTGGGATGACACAAGTGCACACAAGTAAAGCATAATTTTAGTAACAGCCAGGGGTGCACATTGGGAAGGATAACAAGTACACACACAGTAAAGTACAATTTCCCTTAAGAGCACACAGAGATCAGTCAGTCTGGGGTTGGTTTCTCCATTTCTCTCCAGATCCCCAATAAGACTCCCCACCGGCACAGCTATAGGGTACAGATCTTAGCCTAGTGGTCAAGCTAAAACCTCCAGCACCCTCTCTGTCCAACCAGTGCTTCATGTCCCTGCCCAAGTAGCTGTCACACACATACACTTTGAGATATGAGTTATAAACAACACAGAGACACTCCTGGGGAAGGCTGGCACAGGTTCTCCAGCTATGCCACCTTGTCTCCAGACTGTAAGGTAGAAATCACTGCCACAAACTACTAATATCAGCTACTAATAAGGCCCTTCCCAAAGGGTGAACAATGTCACTGTGTAATATGACTGTTATGCAAATAGTAAGTGTGCCAAACACCAAGACTATTTGAGTGGCTTGGACAGTATCACTAAATATGTGCAATGTACTTTAAGAGCTTAAATTATCTCTACACAAAACAGCCACAGCTGAAAGGTTTAAAAGACTTTAATAATAAATAATAAAAACAAGACAAATCTTATTACTTCAACACAATGACATTACAGAGTTCAGAGATCACAGGACACTTTTAAAATAATATTGTAGGATAGTCTGATATAAATATAGAAAACAACTAGACTAATCTGGCTAAATTTCTATCTAACTCTAAGAGAAATCGCAATTCTAAATACTATTTTACTTACAAGACAAAGTGCTTAAAAAGCTTAATCCTCTCTCTCTCTGAGAAAGTCTTAAATTGATAACACAGTACTGTTGGGTCATTTCACATTTCATCATTCTTGACACTTCTCCGGTTCCCAGGCTAAAAGAAACTCACAATTTACATTTCTTTTTGTAGTCTTGCACCTGGCCAGGAAGCCACATCAATAAAAGACATTTTACATGTAAAATCTAGTAATTAACTCAGATTTCTAAGACAATAGAATTTCTTAGTCCAGACATCTTGTCTCTGTGCTTTGAGATCAGTCATAAAATGCTTTACTTTATCAGCTTTCTTCCAACAGAGTGCACTGTGGTTACATTTTTGAAGCTCAGTGCAACATATAGTTTAATCATAACATATAGTTCTCTTTACATTTGTAAACCAAGGCTGTGGATTATATTAATATTTGCAAATTACATACAATTATCTACAAGATTCTATCTGGCTGGGCTGGCAGCCCCTCAGTTTTTCACATGTGGTCATACATTGCATGACAGTTGGCAGGGAGGAACATAAATGGCAGTATATGGCCAGTTGGAAATACACTCCATGTCCCATGGTAAAAATGACAGAAAATCCTTGGTGCACTTTATCAGTCACCCATATGAGCTAAGTCTTGCTGTGCAAGCCAAACTAAAATGGTGTATAGCTAATGATATTATTGGAATGTCTTTGAGGCCTCTGTATTTTCATGCAATTGCCCTTACTGTGTCAATACATTTGGTGTGTGTGTGGGGGTGTTAAAATCTCCTGTGCTTTGTAAGTTGTTTTGTTTACATGGGCTTCATTTCCATGCTATGCATGTTTTATGACTCCTTTGTCTGCTGCAGTGGCTCACCTTGCTAATACACTGTAAATATACTAGTATATGGACTGAATTAATGCATAACTCCTATACATTCCTTTTTAAATAATAATGACAGTGTTATCAGAACTGTTGCAGGTTTGTACACCACATTACATTATTGTATCCTACTTTCCTGTCTAGGTTTCACATTCTTCTACATTTATGCATTCTCATACCACATTAGATTCTCTGCTTTTCCAACAATTGTTTTGTACTGCAATTTCATTTGCACTATTTTCTCCATCACTGTGGCTTCTGTTGCTGTAGTTTAACCTCTACTCTATCTTCAGCCAGTGGTTGTTCTTCCCTTCCACTGCACATTTCTCTCTCTCTCTAAATATACACACATATCTGCTTCTGTACAATATAGCTATATTCTACACATGTGCACACATACTTGAATGGACCAATAGCAGTACTCACACATTGCCAATATTTATCACAGTTTCTCGTAATTCAATGCAGCTGTGAGTAGGGTTACCATAATCTTGCTGTGGTCATGGTGAAAAGCTTCTTGTCTTACACACTTGCCTGGTTTCAGGCATATGTAATGAGTATCTGGTCTCATTGCAGACACACTGTAAAATGTGCTATCTTGGCTGTGATTGCTGATATACTGTTTATGAATCTCTGGGTTAATTTTGATGAATCTATCTATCTGCCCACCTATCTGCCTATCTATATATCCATCTATCTGTCTATCTATCTATGGAAATTCACACCTCTTCAGTTAAGTACAAATGATAGGAGGGAAAGATAAGCTTCAAAACACCAGTCACTTAATTTTTTTTATATTAGTTTAGTGTATCATAGAAGCTTGTAGCATTACATTTCTTTTGCACTATTTGTAAATATTTTCCTCAACTGCTCAAGGCTGAAGTTCAAGTCAATGTTACCTACCAAGTACTTGTGCAATTAAGGAAAAGAACCTGCGACCAGTTGGGTAATTAGATATGCAGCAACATACAGAGAGTGGTCCAGGTACCTGGTTGGTATGCCAAAGGTGATCCATATCACATTACATGATTCAACAATCTGTGCATCAGGTACTACAATGGGAATAAGGAACAGAAATTTATTAGTGTATAATTGAAGATGATTTGAGTAAAATAATGAAGAAACAAGACTGAAAGACTGTGAACTATATATAAAGAAAAGCAACTAGTATTTTCAGTGGAATTATATTCATAGGTTCATAGAAGGTTACTTGGCTAATGACCCTAGAGCCCTTACAAGCTTAGCCAATTTTATCCCGAGTTTCCCCAATTGTCAGTGGTTAGATGAGTGACATTTGCAGAGATAAGGATGTATGGCAGGTAATAACTTCTGCTGTCCAGGAGGGACATGGGTGCCTCCCCAGGAGTGATTTTTGTGGTCATCCATCCATTGATCTAGGTTGTATTTGTAGATGGATCAGGGAGGGGCTGTGTTTCACATGAATTGGTAGCTTGTTCCAGAGAAGTGTCAGTGTCTGGGAGATATATCTATCTCTCCAGCATGACCTGTTCATGTCAGAGGCTAGGTTTAAAATTGCTGGAGTGAGTGATCCTCATGCAGTTTGATTTACGAATGTGTAGCATTTCCATCATGGCAAGGTGAGAGACTGCCATGTAAGCCAGGCACAGGTCACCACTTAGCAACTTGTAGGAGAAAGAATACAGTGACAGGGCTTTCAGTCTTTCAATGTAAGACTTGTTTTTGTGCCCTGTAATTTCTTGGTGAGAAACCTCTGTGGTCTCTCCAGTTTTTGCAAGTGCCTGCTGAAGTACAAGCAAAAGGGAGCATTGTACTCAATTATTGATCTGATGAGTGCCAAGTATAATGAAATCATAACATCCTTTGATCTAGAAGTGATGTCATTACTTATAAGATATACCACGTAGACTGATTTCCTTACTACTGTGGATACATGGTGGTCAAACTTCAGGTTGTTATCAACCTGAGTACCCAAATCACAAACCATTGGGTCTACACTTAGAGTGCTGTCTATAATGCAATTAGCATGGATGACAGCTTTCCCAAAGGGAATAATAATGCATTTTTTTGCAATTAACTTTAATCCGTGGCTTTGGCACCAATCATTTGTCTGTGTTAACCCTGTCTGCAGTATATTAACATCATTAGGGGACTCAATGATTGCTCTCAATTTACAATTGTCAATGAACTTGGTCAATCACAGGCTGTTCAAGTTTGCCTGGACTTCTGAGAAATAAATTCCAAACAGTTATAGGCCCAGCAAAGTATCCTGTGGTACACCACTACTGACTAGTTTTTTGATAGAGGTGAAGTCATGCACTTTGACAGCATGTGTCCTGTCAGTGAGAGGTAATGTATGGGTAAATTCCCATTTGGGAGAGTTTCTTTATAATAGTTGGGTGGGGGATTTTGTCAAATTCCTTGGCTAGGTCAAGAAAGTAATTATGAATTGTCTTTCCCTCATCCATGGCCTTGGTGACTTTCTCGAAAAACTCAACCATGTTTAATAGGCATGATCTACCTGTAATGGATCGGAACTGGAGCGGAGTCCACATTTTGGAGGTTACCTATATCCTTGTTAAGAAGGTCAGTAACAATTCTTTCCATGGCCTTACAGATGAAGCTAGTCAGGCTTATGGGACTATCATTCCCAAGGTCAGTTGATGACCCCACTTTGTGCAGGGGGTTACTGTTGCTGTCCTCCATTCTGCTGGAACATAGCCAGTTTCAGAGTCTGGTTAAACAGGGATCCAAGTGGGTCTGTTAGATCATGTTTTTAGTTGTTTAAATGGCAACCTGAGATGTTGTCTGGTCCCACTGATGCCATGTTTTTGGCCTTGGAGAGCTATGAGATGACCTGCTCTCCTGAGATAATAGGCTGAGGAATGGTGGCAGGTATACTTTGTGGGATGACTGGAAGGGACGGGGGGGTGATGCTTGCTCCAAATCAGTCAGTTAGCAGGTTTGCTATTACCTCTAGTTGAGTATAGTTGGTGCCATCTACAACCAGTTCAGTGCACGGCTGGCTATTCCCTTTTAGATTTTGGATGTAGTTAAAGGATGCCTTGAGATTATCCTTAGCTGGGGAGGCTATTTTTGCTTCATGATTAGCTTTGGAGGACTTGACAAGATCTCTAATTTATTTGTTTAATCTAGAGAAGGATTGCTTCCTCTGCTGAGCCAACTCCCTCTTGTTGTACATGAGTTTCTTTGTTTTGTTGTGTAGCCTGTTTATATTAGGGGTCCACCAAGGTGGCTCGTTTTTTCAGCAAGAACTGTTTTTAATCCAGTCAGAAACAGGCAATTCTATACAACTGCTTAAGTGGTTATACAGGGCATTGGCATACACCTCTGCAAAGGAGTATGTGCTATCTGCATTTGAGGGGGCTTTGAAACTTCTTATACTATCACTTAGTAGGAGGTAGTTTGTCTTTGAAAAATTATTAAGCATTTTTGAACTTGATGGTATATCTGGTCTTATAATTACATTGAATGAGACCGATTTATAGCCCGATCTTACCAGAGAGGACATCACACAAAGGTGGTGCAATGCTGTCCCACATTAGTGGGTACTATTTCCAGGACATTTGAGCCTCTTGAGGGTGTGTTGACTAGCTGTTCCAGAGCATTTGCATTGACAAAGTCCAAGAACCTCTGAGACAGCATATTTGTGGTTGTACATGTTTCCCAGTTGATGGTGGGATAATTAGAATCATCCATGAGTAAGGCTTTGGGCTGTATGGAATGTGACTCCTGTAAGTCCAAGTATGCTGTATGCTTTTCCTGTTTCATGGTAGGGGACCAATAGCTAGTTATGATGTGGTAGTTGGCTTTGCCTATAGTTAATTGGACATGGAGTATCTCAAGAAAGTCATACTATCTGACCAGTGTCAAGGTGTACTTATCCTTAATGAAGATGGATACACCTCCTCCTTTGGTGCTTTCATACTCTGTCTATGGTCTGAACATATGGAAGGCATTGTAACCTTGTACAGCTGGGATGCTTTCTACACCTTTGAGCCATGTCTAGGTGACTGCACAGACATCAGCATCTTCCAAAGTGAGGAGTGTTTCCAGAGAGTGCAGTTTCTTGTTTAGACTCCTAGCATTAAGCAGCAGTACCTTTAGTTTATCTAGAAAAGATTTTGTTATGTTAGGATGTTTGTTATTTTGACACTGCCTAAAAAAGGCACAATAGGGGTAGCTAATGCCTTTGTCAGTATCCAAAAGCCCAGAGGAGATAGGAGCAGACCATCTCTGGCAAAGCAGTGAGGCCTGTCAACCATGTCTTCCCAGGTTGACAGATATTGGATCCCCTTGGATTGACACAGGAAGCTAAGCAAATGGTTAAAGTCAATAATTTTTTGTTTGTACTGTGTTATTATCCTTGGAGAAGGTAGAATGCTGCTTAAGGTTAGGCTTATACCTGCCTGTGACAAAACATTGGAGAGCTCAATCATGTCTGTCTTCATATAGCCCAGTGAGGCAAGTCTCAAGTCATTCACCCCTACATGGACTATGACGGAGTCATACCGGTACTTGTGCTTGAGTGACATGAGTGCTTGAGTAACATAATGGATCCTGGCACCTGACAGACAGCTATCTTTAGCCCATTAATTATCCAGCCTGGTGAGGGGAACATCCATGTGTCTCACAAGGGAGTCAATGACCAATAAATTAGGTTCTGTGGTATTATGCCTTATGGGCTTATTTGTTGAGACACGAGTGTATGTGTTGTTATGTGTTGTGGTTGTTTTTTTGCATTGCTATATGTGTAAGTAGCTTCTTTTTGGGAGGCCAAATGTTTTATTAGGAAGGAAATTAGTTAATTTGACAGGATTGTGCTTATAGCACCAAGACTACAGAAGGGGCTATACTTTGTGTAGGCTAAAGAAAATCTTGGAAGGGTTTCACTGATAGCTGTTTAGGGAAAAACTGAGCTTCTAGCCTTTTGCATCTATACAGGGCATTGCTATTTATCACTTACTGAAGAGTAGCACTGCACAAACACGAGGCTTAAATACAAGCAAAGATAAACAAGTTTTATGCTGGCTACCAATCAGGGAAGCACGCAATAAGCCTTCCACCAGTAGTACACAAGTCATACAGGTTATATCAGCAGACTTCTGACTCATGAGTGTAGAAAAACACCTTCTTAATATAGAATAGCTGGTTTGGAGCACAAGGGTAAGATGACCACACAAACTACCTACAGCAAACTTACAAC
This sequence comes from Protopterus annectens, assembly GCF_019279795.1. Classification (NCBI taxonomy): domain Eukaryota; kingdom Metazoa; phylum Chordata; order Ceratodontiformes; family Protopteridae; genus Protopterus; species Protopterus annectens. The sequence continues at coordinate 1,508,043,488 of NC_056745.1, forward strand.
TAACAGAGACAATGTAATACAATGCAATTAACTACTTAAAACGGCAACAGACAGTACAGTTTTTCTTTTTTTAACCATTGAAGAGCAGTCATAGTACATAACAATTCAGGTGCCATCTTACTGCTACACAGAGGGTCTCACTTATCTTATAGCCACTGTTTTTACAGGATGGGTGTAATGTTATCTTTTTTTCTTACAGTATTCCACAGTTTAGGGATGGTAAAAGAAAATATGGCCTCTCCATGCCTTGTGTTTTTGATTCTTACATTGATTAAGAGAGTTAATCGGCACAGCTACCTAACTAAGATTTACCATCACATCATTTCTGCTGCTGCTGCGGCTGTTGGACACACATTTTTGTGGGCCATTGTAAGTTCATAAGTCCATAGGAGGTTACTAGGCTAGTGACCCTAGATCCCCTACAAGACTAGCCATGATAATCTCAAGTTGCCTCAATTGTTCTTGGTTAGATGGATGCAATTTGCAGAGCAAGTCTACGATAAGCACTGACTACCCCTGTCCATGAGGGACATGGGTGCCATCCCCGGGGTGAATTTGCAGACTCCCATCTATTTGTCCAGGTGAGGTGAATTGATTTTTACTTGCACTTCATTCCTTGTGAACGTTCTAAGGTAAGAGCAGTGATGCTCTCTCTAGAAGGAGACTGTTGTAAATAGTTCATATATAATTCCCTCACCTGTGGAGTTTACTAGCACCGAATGTTGTTACTATGGCAACAATAGCTTGCCAAATAGCAGTGATAACATTAAAATATAGATAGCGTGTCTTTTTTATTAAACACCTTTTGAGAGACTATAGATATCAAATAGACTGTCAATTGTTTTTTTCTTTTTTTAATATGTTCTTTCCTTTTATGGAAACCATGAAACAATATTTATAGAAAGACAGATTTCTATAGCTTTGATTTCCTTATTCCTTTAGCAGGATGCTGGACCTCAATATAGATTTCTCAGTTTGTATCCCTATATATCCATCTGTCTATGTTTCAGCATTTCTGTCATAGGATCATAGGAAATTACTAGGCTATTGGCCCTGAGGCCCTTACAAGCCTAGCCAAGAATTTAGCCCATGTTCCAACAAGTCAGCACCCTATGCCACTGTCCATCAGGGACACAGGTGGAATCCCAGGAGTGTATTTTCTGTTCCCCATCCAGTTATCCAGGTTGTGCTTAAAAGGTTTAATGAGATACTGTGCTTTATGTGGAGAGGGAGTCTATTCCACAAAAGGGGGAGTCTCTGGGGCACAAATATGTCCCACCAACAAGTCCTATTGATGTCACAGACCAGGTTGAGGTCACGTGTGTGGGTTACTCGAGTGGAGCTTGACATGCAGATATGTAGCAGTCCCATCAGAGTGGGGGTCTGAGATTACTTTGTATGCCAGATAGAGGTAATTTCTGAGGAATCTGTAGGAGACTAAATAGAGGGACAGGGCTTTTAGCCTATCTATGTATGCAGATGTTTGAGGGCCTGGATTCTCTGGGTGAGAAACTTCTGTGCTCTCTTCACCTGCTGCATGTGCTTTGTGAGGTACATGCTGAAAGGGGAATTGTACTCAATAGTGCGTCTTATAAAGGTAGAATACAGGGATGTTATGACCACCTTGTCCCTGGATAAGAAACCCTTACTAATGAGGTGGGCTGTGAAGAAAGCTTTCTGTACAACAGAGGCAATATGGTGGTCAAACGTCAGTTTGCTATCAACCTGGGTGCCCAAGTCCCTCACAACTGATTGCATGCTTAGTAACTTATCATCAATGTGATGATTTGTGAGGAAATCACTCTCCCCAAAAGGGATGATAATGCATTCTTTGGCATTCAGTTTGAGGCCATGTTTCTGGCACCAGTCATTTGTTTGGGAGAGACCCTATTGGAGGATGTCCACATCACTAGAGGAATTGATGACAGCATCTAGCTTGCAGTCATCTGCAAACTTGGTCAGCCATAGCCCACTAGGTTTGGCCTGCACCTCTGAGAAGTATATCCCAAACATTAGAGGCCTCAAGACCAATCCCTGGGGTACACAGCTTGTTATGGGTCTACTAGTTGAGGTGGCTTCCCCTATTTTGACTAGGTGGGTTCTATCAGTGAGCCAGTTTGCTACCCATCTGGTAACAGATCCCTCATGTGGTGCCACCCAGCATCCTTTTAAACAATATAACTGTAATGTTCATAAAACAATGGGAAAGGGGTGATTTTAGGATCATTAGTCAAATCTTTCAAATACATTAAATCTGAATCACAAAAAATACAAATCCTCCATAAATGCAGTATCACCAGTATTTGGCCGCAGTGGCATCATCATTTTGATGGCTTGAGATTGTGCCATCCTGATCTGCTCTTGCAATGGAAGCAAAGTCCTGGAGCATGGGCCAGATGTGGACTGTAAGAATTTATTTGTGGGTATTATCATTGTCACGTACTAGGAACAATGTTCAAAAAGTACACTTATCACTATGTTCTCTGTTTTGCAACTGCAGGGGAGGATTTGCTGAACATGATATGGTGCCACACAAGGTCGGAGTGTTTGTCCTAGCAACATCGTGCACATGTGGCAGTCCACTACAATTGCAGTGCTATTTGTATCATATAGTGTGCTATGTGATAATTTCTTCTGGTTTTGTTGTTCTTTTGAATGTCCAGTTGTGGAAGTTGAGGAGGAGTGAAGAGAAAGTGGAGGAAAGGCCATGCTTAACTAAGTCATTACCAACAGCTGCCTCTGCTGCTGGTTCGATAATGGCCATCAGTTCTGTCTCTTAGGAGGGTGACAGTGGTCCACCTGTGGGAAGTGACCCTGACTGATTACTGGTAACCTCCATGTCTGCATCTCAGATGAATGGGCAATGGCTCCATGCCTGAAGGTGGACGGGGGGGGATCTCTGCTGATACGTTCATGTCAGCTGTAGATATTTCTTGTTGCTGAGGGTTAATGGAATGATGTTGAATTTGGAGATTAGTGAGGGACTATCAGTGATTAAAAGATCTAGTAGTAAGTTACTTTTTCTGCCAATGTTGAGTTCAGTGGATAGGTAGTTGTATAACCTGTTCAAAGCTGAAATCAGTTACAAGGTCAGTAGCATCACTATGGACAGTGCTAAGCATGCTTAAGTTGAAATTACCAGGTAGAATTAGGTTGTTTACATTTGTTGTGGTTGAGCAAAGTCATGTAATTTTTTTGGAATTTATCAGTAGTTGCTGGAGGGGGAAATAGACTACTGCTGTGTCAATAGAGTGTGCATTATTGGTGTGTACATTAATTAGAAGCCAGTTAGGAAGTGTCTGCTATTGGGGTGTTATGGGCTATTCATCATAGTTGTATAAGAGATTTAAAGAGAAGGAGGTTTGCTCCGCTATTCCTTCTTCCTGCCCAACTGTCAATGTTGTGATTATAGTTTATATTTGTCTTACATCACTGTGTATGCTACTCTCAGGACTGTCGTTGCGTAGTTGCCCTGACTCTGATGAGTTTATGAATGAGACTTTGAATCTCTAACTAAATATCACAATTTGGGATGCAGCACTATTGAAATAATAATTGAAATAACGAACAAATTTGGCTTCATACCTGTAGCCCATGCATCCTTTGGATATACAACTTGAATAGTTACATAATTTAAAATGCATAAATTATAAATGTGCACTTTTTTTTGAGGAAGCTACTCTTGTTCTTTCCTTAATTACAAGAAACCCCAGTAAATGGAAGATGGAAGTTAAAGATACTGTTTGTACTACAAGCAGTAAAACACAAGAGTACGATAAATAATATGTATATGAAATAGACCACTAGCAAAATGTATCAAGCACAAACTGTTTCAGTGTTTCAAATGGAAGAACATAGTAACATCTTTTTTCGGTATAAATTGTAAATAAATGATTCAGTATATTGAGTTGCAGATTGATCAGATTTTAGCTAAAGCTACAGCAGTCACATATTAAAGATTAATAGAAAGACACTACATACATGTATTCTCTTATAAGTATAAGTATTCATTCCATTTACTTAAAACATGGCTGCTTTGAACTTCCATTAATATGGGCCTTCTGAAAGCGTTGACTCATTAGCTAAAGACTAAAAATAGCACTGACCCGCCTGAAGGGAAGGGGTAAAGCACACTAAAAGATTTGAGTGCTGGAACCTAGTAGTCACCGAAGTCATACTGAGCAGACCTGGGATGCAGTACATTCACGACTTTGACAAGCTCTTGCTGCTGTTTTCTGTTTGTTAATTAGAGGTTCATTCTCCTTTCATGCAGTTAGGTTATGCCAATTTAACAAGCAGTGGGAAAGACAAGACAAGGGTTTCAGTCCCTTGACATCAACCATACTGTAAATGATTAGAATCTTCATCCCCTGGAAGTTCACCTTTGAAATATGTTTTCATAAAGAATACGGTTCATTAGCTTTTGGGCCTTGTTCACTGTCTAGATTCTGGCACTTTCTATCTGAATGGCATGACATCCTGCAAATATATTTTCCTTTCTTTTACTTTCTCACTTATTAAATTGCTAAACTGCAGTTATGCATTCTATTTCTTTTACAAAGTGTGAACTACGTATTTTTTTCTTTACAGATCTGTATTAGAAGAAAACCTGCATTTTAAAGCTCTGTAGGATACCATTTATTATTTCACATAGTAAATATCAGGTCATTAAACTGTGATTCACTGAACCAACAATTTGTTTTATTGTTCATGCATTGAAACAAGCTTTCAAACTTTAAGACTAGGTGAATTCTGTTGCATTATCACGTCTTTACTAGCAAGCACAAAGAATGTAGAGTGGTACAAAATGTGTTATCAAGCAAAAACGTAAAATAATAGATGTAGTTTGTATGATTTCTAATATACGATTCTACATTTTCTTTCACAGTCATTTACAGACATTGGAAAAAATGTCTGAAGACTCCATTGTATCATATATTAATTTCAGGTAAAGGACTTTAATTTTCCACTAACTAAAATAATTTTCATATATAGTGAATGTGGAATTATAGGTTCATAGGTTAGTACTAAGCTAACTGCCCTTGTGGGCCATTTTAAGCCTAGCCAATTACCCCATATGAGAATCAAACCCTGCACCTGCTCCCACAAGTCAGTGAAGCTTAAAGTAAATGCACAGTTTTCATTAAAATTAAGATTGCAATCTTTCCAGCAAATTTTTATCAAATCTATAGCACGACAAAACTAGAGCATAAAGTTTACCTTACAGCATTTGCAGTATACAACATTTTCATTAATTAAAAATTCAGATTCTTTCAGATATCCACCCAGAAATGGATTAAGCAAGCACTGGAGAATGAATCAATGTGTTCATGAATGAATGAATGAATGAATGAATGGATGAATGTCTGCATGACAATGAATGAATGAATGAAATGAAATGACTACCATGCATCTATTTACTAGCAGTCTGAGGTAAAATTCAGTGAACTTACATAATGATGTGTTTCATTTAGGTCAGATTTACATGTGACTTTGTGTGTCTGTATCTGTGTGTGTGACCATTACTAATAAAATAAAATCTCACTGATATAAGTGGGTTGTGCTGGTCACCCACCGTGAAGGCAGATACGGTGGACCATGGAAACCGATTAAGCTAAAATGAAGTGAATAGAACAGATAGATGATTAAGTAAATGAGGTAGGGGTCGTCACATTATTGTCATTTTCAGTAGACTCAACAAACTCAAAAGATGCATATATAATCTGGTTTGGTTACAATAATAAATACTTTTGATACAGAGATGCTTTAATTATAGATGCTGTACATGGATCTCATCTCTAATCTTACAATAAACATGAGGTCTGTGCTGCAGAGTTGATGAAAATGATGTTACAATTCTCACTGATGCAGCAAGTGAGTTTGCGGAAAGAGATGTGAAAAAGATATAGGCAAGCAAAAAGCTGAATGCCCTGCTTTAGCTTGCATGAACTGTATGATATATGCAGCAAAACACAGAATTGTACAAACACACACAGACACACACACACACACACACACACACACACACACACACACACACACACACACACACACACACACACACACACACACACACACACATTTCCAATGAGTAAAAGAATGAATATAAAACAATGCTCACTTAAAGCTTTACTATGAAAACTATCTGAACAGAAAAGAAAGCCACTTGCTGTTATCTGGAACTGAATCTGGGGCAGCTCCTGCATTCAGGGCAGTGCTTACGGCCACTTGACTAACAAGGACTCTCTGAATACTTATCTATATTGCCTCTCCCAGGAGCAGCTGATTCTTCCTTCTAGTAGGTAACAACCATTTCTTTAACTCATAGATAAGCTAACTGTCCACAGAGGTTATTTTAAGCCTAGCTGGTTTCACTAGGTGAGAATCAAACCCTGTACCTCTTGTCTTTAAGATAAACACTTTAACTATTATGCCAACCACACAAATGCTCAGAGCAGGACAGCAAAAACAAAAAACGAAATAAAACAATTACGTTAGTGTTGTATTAACACCTGAACAGTAAAGAAAAACACTAATCCTAGTCTGAAGACTGAACATGGACCGCCCCTCCCACATTCCATGTAGACCGCCCCTCCGACATTCCATGCAGACCACCCCTCCCACATTCCATGCAGACTGCACCTCCCACATTCCATGCAGGTATCAATACAACTAGACCAACAAGGTGTCTCTGGACATAACATTTTGGGTGTCCTAGGATAAATCCCCTGGCCAGGATCAATGTTTTCCTTTCCTGTTCAATTACTAATACATTACTGTAAACAAGCAAATTCCTATGCTTTAATGCTTTACTCACATTATTAGGAATGAAAGACCATGTGATTTCTACTCTGTGGAAAGAATTATCATGTTTTCCTTTGCATAAACTTATAACATTACAAAATAAGAACACATTCAATCAATTAAGATGTACTTCTAGTTGCATATATAGCTTCATCATGCTATTTTTATTATAAATATTTATAATACTTAAAAATGTCAGGAATAAAGTTTAGGATATAGCCGAATTAGTATAACATTGCGTTGCATATTCCACTGACTTAATCTACTATTTGCTTTTGCGGTTCTGGATTGTTTTTTTTCCAAATTCTATACCCCTACCTCATGTTCCTTTTATTGTTTTTTTTTTTTATGTAATTTACAGTTGCTCCTTCATATCTTTCCAGCCTCCTCCTTCCTCGGTTACAATGTATATCAGAACTTGCCCCATTTTACCCCACTTTTATCCTTTCACTTCTCATAATTCCTCTTCCCATAAAAAGTGTGTGCAATAAACATAATTAAAAAAAAAACTTTTTTTATGTTTTTGCCGGGAGGAAAGCCCCCCTTCACCCCTCAGCCCCTACTAAATAAATATACCAAGTCAGAGATTGCACTGCAGTGAAGAAAACAGTAAATATACTGTTCTGCACTGTACAGTGATCTCCATTCAATCCATTCAAAGTTTCAAAACTTCGATCTTATGGTCTCGGCCTTTTGAAATTCGCAGTTTTGAAACTTTGAGCTTCTGAAGGGTATTTGTTTCGCCACATCTTGTTCATTTAATGTCTTCTTTCTTTGTTCTTTCAATAATCTTTTATTGTGTAAATCCATCTACACAATATTCTCATCTGTTCATTGTACATTTTTTGTCCTATCTAAACATTTACAAAAATTTTAAACTGTTGTCATTAATATTAACATCCTTGCCTGTATCACACATTTAACTTCAATGTTGTGCATGACCCATTTCACTTTAGTTTAAATGGTTTCTACTGGTTTTATACCAAATAAATAAAGCAAAGCAAAAGACAATCTTGTACGCAAACACTTCAGTGAAATGAAGAGACATATTAAAACCATTTCCACAAGCTAAACAATATATAAGTAAAATACTTCTCATATTCAAACAACTAATTTGTGAAGTAACATTAAACAGATGCAAACATTTTGTTCCAAGTGTTACAAATTACGTCTTGTAGGTTAAGTTTAAAAATGCTGTATATCTTAGCAATTTTAACATAGTAATGCGTATATTATTCACTTTTGTATGTATCAATGGTTTGCTTTCTTTTCGCAATATCATTTAAAGTATTAATTAAAGTGCTATATGCACTCAAATTTCCTTTATAACCAACATTTGTCTTACATCTCCAGTAATAAATATATGATTCACAGGACCATGCTGCATTTTGCCAAAAAGTTTCATTAATATAGATTCAAACTGGTTCACTTTATGCTGATGCCTATCACGATGAAGGAATGGGTACTTAGTTCTTGTATCTATGTGCCCAAACCATAATTATTGTTTTTCCTACCAATTTTCCTTCTTTGTAATGTTTGGCTAATACTAAGAAGCCAAAAAGAATGCTTTGCCTCTGCTGGATCCAAATGTAATCCTGATCCATTAACCACAGACATTTGTCTCATACTACTTTTCATTGATTGGACAAGTGTCCCATACTGTTTTCCATTGATTGGACAATTGTCCCATACTGCTTTCCATTGATTGGACATTTGTCCCATAGTGCTTTCCATTGAGTGGACAATTGTCCCGTACTGCTTTCCATTGATTGGACAATCGTCCCATACTGCTTTCCATTGATTGGACAACTGTCCCATACTGCTTTACATTAATTATTGGTTATATCTATTGCTTCATCTGCTCTGCAAGCTATTTACAGTAGCAGTGACTATATGTATATATATATATATATATATATATATATATATATATATATATATATATATATATATATATATCTGTGTGTGTGTGTGTGTGTATATATATATATATATAGAGAGAGAGAGAGAGATAGGTAGATACATAGATACAGATATATAGAGAGATATAGAGAATAGATATCTATAGAGAGATACATGTGTGTGTGTGTGTGTGTGTGTGTGTGTGTGTGTGTGTGTGTGTGCACTTAAATAAGTCAAAATATGCCAGTGTTTACATATATATATTGAAACATAAATGACAATGAATTGCACATGCTCCAAGAAATCACCTTAGAATATTTAACATTTAAAAAGTGATTTTTACAGAGGGAGTGCTAAGTCCCCCTGCTCCTCCATGTGAGGTGTGTTCCCCATACACCATGATAATTATTTATTCTAACACTATGACGACACAATCTCAAGGAAAGTGTATATTTCCCAACCACATGGATTTGCAGTCCCAAACACCTTTCAGTTATCTGCATTACTGACTAAAGTGTGTCAACAAAACAGATGTTGACTTTAATGACTGTTAGCCAAAGTAAGTGTTCACACAGGTGTGCATAGATAATATAAACATCAAATTAAAAGTAGTTTTATGGATTCCGAAAGACAATCTCTTTCCACTCAGTGAAGAGAAGTCCCAAATAGTTTTAGATGTATATGCTTTCAAACAATTAAACCAAATCTGCATTTGTGTTGGGCTGCAATGACTATCTTTGAATTATACCTGGTAATCTTAAATAGGCTGTTTGTATTAATAATATAATTCAAATAAAGGTCAGGCAATTCATAAAGTGTAGGGGCTGTACATTTCAATGAAGTAATTCTGACTGATTTTTAAGAAAAGGTAACATTAATTAATGAAGACCTAATACATTTAAAAATCTTAAATTATGTAACAGGAAAAGTAGATATAATGCTACTAATAATTTTAACAGTATCATTATTTTCATTAAAGCTGCTTTACATAATAATGCGAATGTTCATTTTGAAATATTTTTTTTCAATTCATCTATAAGTTCATGCTTTGGTAATATTGTTTTAATAGTATAGTACATTATTTTGGCAGAATGTTATGCTCAGGTGCTTTAAGGTTTGACCAACTTTATAATCCTGATTTAATGGAATGAAAATTAATATTTATAAGCAGAGTTTACAATTTGAGAGCTTTGATTTTTTTTTTCAAATGTCAGAAGTTGAACACATCAGATAAATATTAACATCTTTCACAAATGCAGTGCTGGGTAATTTTGTCAGAGAAAAGTTGCATATTAGAGTATCCCCGGGAATCATGAAGCTCGGCGCAAGGCCAGCATTAGGCTTGCGCCGACCATGCAGCATGGAGATGGCACAGTAGCGCCATATGCATATTAATGAAGGCACGCTGCCGCCACATCCACGTGCATAGGAAATGAGCGCAAGTGCATGGGGCGTGTCAAAGTGCTGCACGGAGGCATGGAAATGTCAGCTGTTGACGTGCAACCTAAAATGCTGAATATTACAGTCTGTCTGCAATAGGCCTGGCAGTGTCTGTGGACACTGAAACGTATGCAAAGCATGCAAGACAGTTCTTGCGAACACAAAATTAAGAAGCAAACACAAATGCACATTAGCGAATATCGAGTCTCCATCCCTCGAACAAATGACATTTAAAACTGTGTGCCCGTATTCTAATGCAGTGTTGATAGTTATACCAAGTGGAAGTGAAATGCATCATGTTAGCGCTTTGCCAATAGCTAAGTCTAGCACAATGGTCAGGGTTACCACCTGTCCCACATTGTGAGGGACAGTACACAGCTGGGCAGTTGTGTCCATACCAAAACCATCATCAATGTAAACTATCCTGCGACCGTATGACATAATTATGTCCCACATTGCATGTAATAGTCACATACAATAGTTATTTCCGTATGTAACATACCACATGTTACAAGAAATAGAATAAGCAAGTAAACGAAAAAGGAGCATATAAACTGCTACAACAATAAGCTAACATGTAGGCATAAAACAAAAGTATTATCCGTTGTACTGACCATGGGTATGTGTTGTCCTGTAGAATCTGATTTGTGTCCGGAATATATCCCATCCTGGCTATATGAAAAGGTGGCAACCCTGCCAATGGTCAGAGCATTCAGCCAAAATCCGCCCATCTGTGGTCCAAGCCATTCTTGTCAGGATGTGTCAAAGTTGAACGAGTATTACCCGGGTGAACCTACCATGTCATGAAAGATAAGTATTTGCATGTACCTATGTGTGTGATGTACAGCATGTGGAAGGTGAAAAATGCTAGGGTAGTCCTCACAATCATACAGGTACCTAAGATATGTAGTGTATGCAATGTGTTCCCTTGACCGTGCCATGGGCCATCAACCAAAGAAGGGATGGATAGAGTGTGTGGAATATGTGTGTGTGGGGGATGGGTAATGTTATAATCCACAAAGGCGAGACTGTGTTGGATGCACAATAGGTGAACTGGAGGTCTATGAGGGAGCAGTTGGTGAATCAGAAAGAAACACAAAGAACAAACATACACATCTGCAATACAACCTGACAGGCCATACTGTAGAACACAATCAAACAAACATATGAATATTAAAATGTGCGATACACATGTACAGAAATGTCACCGGCACATACCCATAGAATGGTCTGGACGGAACTGAGCCATCCAACTGCAACACACCTGGATGCATAATTGAATATCTATCATCCCCTCTACAGCACACAACCTGCCCCCATTCCTGAACATCCACTAAATCCAGCCATACTTGGGCTACTAGCTTGGTGCAGCCATATCTACACATAGTGACCACTACTCACATGAAGTATGCAGTGTCACCCTAGGCAGTGTCAGGATTGCAAACTATGTATCCCTTGCATGTAAAACCCTATCACATTTTCATAAGTCCAAAAAAATTGAAGGTCATTTGCTTGTTCAATTTTTGGATATCCCTCATGGGATAAGTATCCTGTGTAAACATCAGACTTGGTATCACAACACGATGTCCAGTCCTGTAGACATCTGGACACGAGTTTTATGTGCAGTAGTGGTTAACAAGACTGCTCAGGCTCCTGCTGGTCATGCAGAACCTACTAGCTGGGATCAAGCACCTGCCCGTG
>NC_056745.1:1508055834-1508068334 GCF_019279795.1 Protopterus annectens
TTTTACAGCTTCAGCTACAAGCAGCTGCCCAGTCTTCAGAAAGAAGTAAAATTAATTACTAATGTCCTTATATATAAACAATTAAACAATTAAAACTTCATTGTCACATGACCAAATAAAAATCCCATTCATTCCATTTAAAACAACAATAACTAGTTTGTCTCGAGACTTAAAATATGTATAAATTAGATGATAAACACAGGTAATACTACACAGAAACACATGTTACCCGGGAGTTAATACAACCATACAATTATGAATCTAAATAATTCTACTTTAGTACATTAGTGGGTCATTAAATTAAACCCACTACAAAAGCTAGGCTGATGCAAGTATGTAAAACCAGTCACCTCTTAAGGCTATTCAATTTTAGCACACTAGTTATAGAGCAAGAATCACTTAATCCAGGGTGATTGTAAGCATTTAACCTTACTTGCCATACCAATTCTAACTCTTCGAGTTTGAGTGGTCTCGGTCCTGAACTCTGTGTCAGACTGAATTGATTTGTCGAGTTCTGACACATAAGAAGAAAGATCTTCCACCCATAATGTATAATGTTTAACAATTGTTTCAATAAGTTCAGACTTAGGGACAGAATGTATGAACATTTATATGCTATTAAGAAATGCAAATATGGAAACGCTTTAGCTAAACACATATCAGTTTATAATAACCATAATTTCAACTTTGTGGCCATTGACCATGCTAACATTGACTGTAGAGGAGGACCGAGACCACTCAAACTCGAAGAGTTAGAACTGGTATGGCAAGTGAGGTTAAATGCTTACAGTCACCCTGGATTAAATGATTCTTGCTCTATAACTAGTGTGCTAAAATTGAATAGCCTTAAGAGGTGACTGGTTTTACATACTTGCATCAGCCTAGCTTTTGTAATGGGTTTAATTTAATGACCCACTAATGTACTAAAGTAGAATTATTTAGATTCATAATTGTATGGTTGTATTAACTCCCGGGTAACATGTGTTTGTGTGTAGTATTACCTGTGTTTATCGTCTAATTTATACATATTTTAAGTCTCGAGACGAACTAGTTATTGTTGTTTTAAATGGAATGAATGGGATTTTTATTTATTCATGTGACAATGAAGTTTTAATTGTTTAATTGTTTATATATAAGGACATTGGTAATTAATTTTACTTGTTTCTGAAGAAGTCAGCGGACGTAGCTGACGAAAAGCGCTTAAAAGAATAAACATGCTGTTTTGGACTGTTTGGTTGCCTCCGTACCTGTCTATTTGTTTTTAGATCACCACCACAGGCCGCACAATGTAAGACTAAAACATTTGCGGAGCCTCTCAATACTACTCTGTGTAGGCAACGGAGGACTCTGAAGCAGAAACGCAGGCAGCCCCCATCACCAAACACAACACCAATTACTTATAGCCCACAGACTCATGTGTGCCCATCAACTACAGCCAATAGGGTGATATAACATACCCAACACACTAGTCATAGGTGACTCTATAGGTGGTCACACTGATGTCCCACTCAGCAGGCTACACAAGGTGATAGTCACTTTCAGCTGGCTGTCGGGTAACAGGATCCGCAACATAACCTATGCACTCAGGTCACTCCTCAACAGGTACAATATGACTGCCATTCTCCATGTTAGTGTGAATGCCCTGAGATGTAACTTCCTGGACTACATGTACAGAGACATGCAATAGCTCTATGATCTTGTCACCCAGGCAGGTATCGCCCTAGCCCTAAGAAGCATTCTGCATTCGTCCAGACTGATAACACAGTACAACAACTGAATTATTCACTTCAACAGTTGGCTATGCTTCTGGTGTCATTCCAAGTGTATCCAGTATCTGTCTGCTTTGAATGACATAGTCGACAGAACATGATGTTTTGGCACAGATGACCTGCACCTGTCAGCTTTGGGATTACGGATAAAGTCTAAGGCTCTTGCTGCTCCTATAGTGCCTGTTGTAGACATGGTTCAAATAACATATTCACCACCATAACAGGAACAGGCAAGCAAAACCTGAGGGTAATGTTACTCAATGCTTGACATCTTCATCTCAAACGCACTCACCCGAGGCACTCCTTGTAATGGATCACTTCAATATCTCTGCAGTGACTGGGGCCTGCTTCTAGGCTCCTGAGAGCACCCCTGCACTAACAGGCAATTACTCAGACCACACCTTTCAATCATGTAACCAGGACTGGAACACCCACGGCAGAGGTGTGTCCATATTTCACAAGGATGTACACACCTCCAGGCTGGTTGCTTAGCACAATGCATCAGAGGTAATCATTGTGCAACTAACTGTGGCCATAACTGCTATACAAACTGCTATACAAACTGTAGCTTGCTACGGATTCCACACCATACCCCACTGTTAATGGCCCTCACTTCTTCTTGTACTGGAAAGTAGGGTTCAAACAGGAACTACTGATGTGAGACTGACACTACCCCACACTTAACTGGGATACCTACTTATGTACCGACATATTAGGCCAATGCTTTCTGGGATTCATAACCTTCAATCGGCTGGATCAACCTATCCACACCACTAGCAGGGCCAACAATATCCTAGACCTGGACATTACCAACATGTGTGACTGGTGTTCCAAACCTGGGGTTATCCCCTTGTTGGTCAGATCTGAACATATGCTGATCACCCTTGTTATCCACATCCCGGCACCACACTCTTCACGGAAAACACAGTACAATATTTCTACAAAGCCAACTTCAGGCTTCTTATGACAGCAGTAGTAAACATCATGGCACTCGTGCAGATGGACAATATAGTTACAAACGCTGAATCATACACAACTGCACTACATTAGCACTTACATGACTGCATGGATCATGGTATCCCAAACAGAGCCATGATGGTACCCACCAGATAACGGACGCCACTCTGGGGGTCCACTGCCATGGACATAATGTACAACAGAAGGTGGAGACTGTTGCAAAGTAGAGTACAATCCCATGGGTGGGGTAGCTCCCTGGTCAGCCTCAGTAGAAATCTGAGATCCCTTATCACAACCTCCAAAGCTAGCTACGTAAACATTACTGTGACTCATTCCAAGGACTACCACAAAGCGTTCTGGAGGTATGTCACTACTCTCGATGGCGATACCCACATCTGCTCTGACATACAGTGGTTAGGCATGAACATTACAGAACCGACTGATATTGGCAACATCCTGGCAGATAGGTTCAGTGCCAACTTTATACCCCTCTCACACCCTAAAGGGCCCAAATCTATACAGGAACAATGCAGAGTCCCTGTGGTCACAACTACGCAGTTCCAAGCTGCACTCTCTAAAGCCTGAAACACAGAATCCATGTGACCTTACAACATCCCAGGCTGCGATTTATACAAACCTCAGAACGAAATGGCTCCCCACTTGGGCACCAAATTCACTAATAGCCTTGTATCAGGCATTGTGGCCCCTGAATGGTGCACAGCAACAGTTATCACACTCCACAAAGGTGGTGCCACAATGGACCAGTGGAACTATTGCCCTATATGCCTGACTAGACTGTTCTGCAAGGCTATGGAGCACATCATCATGGAACTCATTCACAGAGACATTGGTGGCCTCCAAATCTTTGATACCACCCACTTTGGATTTGTTAGGGCCAGACCATGACTCCTAAACCTGGTGGAGTCCTTTGAGACAGTTACCAAGGTAGTAGATGAGGGTAAGGAGGTCCACACAGCCTACCTTGTCCTTTCAATGGCTTTCAACACCATTCCCCATTCTGGTATTGTCAACATACACATCCATCTGCACATCAACCCCTACGTCATGAGATGTTATGCAAAGTGACTCACTGACAGGACCCACACAGTGAGGGTAGCATACCCTAGTTCCTACTGTAAATCAGTTACAATTGGCGTACCCCAGTCCTCGGTCATAGGGCCCCTCATGTTCGGTATATGCTTCTCTGAGGTACAGGCTAGCACAGAAGGACTTACCCTGAATAGGTTTGTAGATGACTGCAAACTAGGGGCCATGATTGATTCACCAGCTGATACAGACACCCTCCATAAGGGTGTCACTGTGACGGATACCTGGTGATGATAACATGGCCTCAAGCTGCATGCCACAAGGTGCATAGACATCCCCTTTGGATTACACCAATCACCCACTGACTATCACATAGGTGGTAGTCCCCTACATACATAAGACATTATAAGGGATCTTAGAACACAAGTAGATAGCACCCACTCCTTTGATAACCATATTTCCAAGGTGGCGTGGATATCCTTCTACATGGCCACCCTAATCTGTAATGGGTTTGTAGCCAGAACAAAGGCAGCCATTGTATCTCTCTACTCCTGACTTATGAAACACATTAAAGGGTACAACACCCCATTTGGGGTGTACCTTACAAGACAACAGCAACGGCTTTCAATACCACAACATTAACACACCACGAGGATTACTGACCTCTGAAGGATGACGTATGCAGCCCAACTACAGAAACCTCAACTGTACTCATTTGCATACTGCATACTCAGAGGTGATCTCTGCTGAACATACAAGGCCCATGTCCAAAACAATGTTGATGGATATGCTCCACATAAGTAACATAAGCAAAAGCCACTGAGAGCAACATGTTCTGGGATATGTACCCAAACACAACGATGACTAGGAAGTGCTGGAGGGATACATTCCTGAACCGGACACTCACCATGCTTTGCAACATGATTCCTATGTACATCAGGCAGGGCCCCTCATTAGTACTCTTCAAGAGATGCCTCGATGGGTGGATGAGAGACAGACATGTATGCCAGGGATCACTGCAGTGGCTCTACTGTACACAAGTGCAGGAAACAAATGGCTCTGCTGTTCACAGGCACAGGACACTAACCTAGGGAGGTGCCGCAAGTGAAAACACTGTAGTTGGGCTTACGAATGGACTTGGCCAGACAGCATAATACCTAACTATGAACCTATGAAGCTATTACATGTCCTTTGTTCATGGATAATTGAGTAGCTCTTCCATTTCAATTAGCTATCATGCTGTTACACTGTCTGGTGACTACAAGCCATATGTATCCTGTTATTGTGCATTGTACATGCCAATAGACATACCTGATGTTTGCATAATATAACAGTAATGCTATGTAAAATTTTTGACATATCTACCTACAATACTGTACATTTCACATTTTTGCAACAATATCACATAATGCAAAGCATAATTGCACAGCAGGACCACCTTAGACATGTTATTCTCAGTTATACACCCATACATATACCTACTGTTAGAGTATATCAACATATACTATCCCCTGTTATGGCACGTACTTGTTGGACAAACCCTGCCACTGACAGCGGCTGGAGTGGAATTGTTGTGTTTAAAGCCCTTATGTAGCATCCCTTATGGTGTATGAGGTGTTTACCTTGTGGCCCACAGCAGTACACACAATTTCTACAAGCGTTACTATGCTCAACAATACATCACTGCATAATACCTTTTCCCATTATATGCATTGCGTACACTTTCATTAATACAGAACAGGCACTACATACACTAACATACTAAGTGTTCTACATACTTTCTTAGTAGTCCGAGTGTGCGAAAATATCAGTCTTACTCCTTTTTTGTTTTAACAGTTTTCTCGTATGTGCATACGGTTTGAATGTATGGCAAGCCATCCTTTTATACATAGATACCAGTAACATGTGGTATCCTGCCACCAACTGGTGTTCCGGAGTAGATGATTACATGCACATCAGCTGTGCATCTACTCCATTAGCCAATTACATGGCAACAGTGGGGTATAACTGAATACTCCACTTGGGCGTTGTCCTTTTGCCCTACCTTTGAGGAAGACGGCCTGGATGTGTTGTTTGTGATGAATTGCAACTGCTATTTGGAGAGACACAGAGATATTTTAACTTCATGTCCCCCGTGGATTGTGTGTGATGGCTAGAGGATGTAGTTCTACATGTGAGTGTAGCTGTTATCTCAACCATCTGATACGAGACTATTGCAAACAAAACCTATAACATCGGCGTCTGTTCCATTGTACAACAGCAACAATTTCACATAGCACCATTATAGTGTGTCTCTCACAAGGTATGTTAAGGCTTCTGCAGATGTCATTGAGTGAGTGGATGTTTGTAATTTTATTACAGTCTGTACTGCAATTGTTTCAGGTGTGGAGGAGATGTAGGTGAGTGCACATAGCAGATAAATGTTTGTGGGAACTGCATTTATACATATTCCATATGTGTGTGAGGGTTCCTTCCCTAATTGAAGACCTATCATTTAGTAGACTAATACTATGGTTATTGCAGGCTTATTCATTAAACCATTGTTAATTTTTTCCTATATAGCATGCAGGTGATGTTGATCCTTCAATCCCTCCGGAAATACATCGATATGTAATGAAATGGTCCTACATGAAAGCTGTCTCGTGTATTTCTGTCACAGATATTTGCACTCATTGGAGTTGTGTTGGTGACTGAACCTCTTTGGCTTGGGTTGCCATCTTTTCAAATGGCCATAGTGGGACCTTTGCAGGACACACATTGGATTTTAGAGGCTGACACATACCCACGGTCAGTAGAAAGTATAGAACTTTACATATATGCCTATATAAAAGCTTATATTCTTGTAGTGGTTTACTTGCTTATCCTGTTTCTTGTTATATGTAGGTATGTTAGATACAGATGACTATTTTATGCAACCATTATATTCACTATGGAACATGCAGAAAGTCTCGAGATTGTAGGACATTGGTATTTTTACTCAATTTGGTCAGGACACTTCCGCACATAGAGGGACTGCCCCTCGCAAGGTGGGACAGGTGTTAACCCCATGTTTAGCTCATGTCCATAACACATATTTGTAATAGTGTATTATAGCAATAATCCATGCCTGGGTGTGGGTAATGGTGAATTTACCCACAGTTGGTTTGGTTTGTTCATGAGAACAAAGCCCGAGTGGCCAAACAATGACAATCGTGGGTAAATCCAGCATTACCCACACCTAGGTGTGGGTTGTTGCTATAATATAGTCTCCATAACCTTTGTTCATAACGTTCGGTTGTGGCGGAATTTGTGATTGCTATGGTCCATGTTGTGCACATATTTGAAGACTTCAACTGCTGTATACGGCATACCCATGGATTCAGGAATGCGCACACGTCCAACAACCACATTACCATTCACAGACTCCCAAACCACACAATACCGAACACTCAAACTCGCAACAGTCAAACTCCCGGAACTAACACAAACACAGAACACACACACACACACACACACACACACACACACACACAGACACACACACAGACACACACACAGACACACACACACACACACACACACACACACACACACACACACACACACACACACACTGCTACCCATCACATCCAAACAAACCATCCAAACCTACATATGGCCAGGTGGCCATGCCCCATACACACCCCATATGGGTGGCTTCGCCCCCCACACCACACCCAGGAGCGGCCTTAGGTCTACTGGTGCCCTAGGCAAAGGGCACAATGGCACCCCCCAGCGTACCACCCAGTGCCCCCATCCTGGTCTACCTACACCAAATAAATACTGGTAAAGTGCCCCCATTGAAGCGGTGCCCCAGGCAGCTTAGTTGGCCTATGCCTAAGGCCGGCTATGACCACACCTACTGTAATAATCTACCTCCGAGTTAGCGTGAACAAACACACACACACACACACACACACACACACACACACACACACACACACACACACACACACATTACAGTCCCACGGAAATACACACCGCACTCAGAACACACACTTACACTATAGCAATCAGAAACACACTTAAACACAGTACCTACCTGGACCGCAGCACCAGCAGCAATAACTAAATGTCCCTTAACATCGTGATAATAGTACTCGCGATTCTAGTGTTCCGGTACTGTGGTCTTTTGGTCTTTAAGCCTCGTGATTATGCATATCGGTATGTAAAGCATTCGGTAGTTGGTAGTATCCTATTTATATGCACCTCCATGGTTGTGTGCATGTTGTTAACCTATCTATATATTTGCAGATATATGTATATCCATATATATCGACATATATCTCTCTATCACCCTTTCTATCTCTCTCTCTCTCTCTCTATATATATATATATATATATATATATATAGAGAGAGAGAGAGAGAGAGGAGGGAACACACCTTTCATTGGGTACATGGCGGTGTATACTATTTCCTGAACTCTGCCCTTTTGTGTTTTAACCTGTCACAATACACACCTGCCGTTGGTACATCTCAGGTTGCTTAGTGGTAGGTGATTGTATACATGGTTGCGTGTTCTACTCCTGGCAGTGATTGTTTTACCTCTCAGAGCAGGCACTATTAGTAGAAGGGTGAATGACACAGATTTCAGCTGTTCTGGCCATCTTTGACCGTGATCTGCGCGATATTCAGCAAAGCTTAGACCTGTTTTGCGCATATCCATGTAGTCATGTTTAAACAACGCTTACCGTCACTTGCTGGTGGGGGTTGGGGGGGTGGCCTAATGGTTAAGGTGTTTGCCTTACAAACACAAGGTGCAGGGTTTGAGTCTCACAAGGGATAATTGGCTAGGCTTACAATGGCTTGCAAGGGCAGTTAGCCTAGTACTAAACTATGAACCTATGAACTTATAAACCCGCTAACATGTGCTTAAATGTGCTCTAATGACCTGCATCCAACATCCATTATTCGTGCCATCGGAATTATGTAACAGCCCTTGCAGGTCGTGGAACCGGGAACATGCACGACACAGTCAGTGGCTTTACCACTGGGGCATTTTGGATATGTACAAGTGTTATGGTGTTTTGTATGTGGACTGTACTACGGCTGTTCCTCCATACTGCAAACAAATGTGTAACTCAGTTAGTTTACATATGGATGATACCTATTAATGGTATGTCCAAGTGATGTTTAATGGATGTGATCCAGCTATGGGAATCCATGTCACAGTGAGCCACACACTGTAATGTGCTACACCTTGCCACAACCATAACTGGAGAATGCTGGGGTGATGGATACCTGCCATGGGTACTCCCCATGCTTTGGAACTACATCCCTGATTATATTATATGGAGCCCCTGATTAACACACCAGGGAATCCTTGCAGAGTGGGTGGGGAACAGTGGTTACACCCAGGGATCCCACAATTGGCTCTGCTCCACAAAGGGACAGTTAGTTAATCAATGGGGTGGCGACAGCAGACATATTTTGCCTAGGCTGATGAATGGCCTCTGACAATCAGGCATGTACCTACCGATGTACCTAGGAACCTATACATACCGTATCAACACATGCTGTTAGCTTCGTTTACTGTTCAGGTGTTGACTTACCTTGTTCCAATAGCTGTTGTGTGTGCAATAGTTGAGGGCTGCCTATGTAGGATTCAGACAGTAGACCACCTATACATAACAATTTATAGGTGGTCGTGTGTGTGCCATCCATTTTACTGTGTGTGCAGGTGGAGAAGTGTGTCAGTCCGTAGGGGCCTACACTGTCAGTGTATGTGCTATACATTCCCTCTTTGCCAAGACATGGGGATATTGGGCAAGCCTCCGTCTGCCTACTAGGGCTGGCACAGGGTGTTCATGGTCTGAATCCCTCTGTGCCTGTGATGCCCTTGGCAATTGTGGTGGGCTGTGAGGGCCTTCACCATTATGTCCCTGCTGCAGCTGTTTCCGCAGGATCATATTATGTAGCATGGCACATACTATGAAGATGTGGGCACACATGCCTGGAGAGTACTGCAAGGCTCCACCAGATATGTCCAAGCAACGGAACCGTGATTTCAGCAACCCAAACACATGCTCTATGATGATTCTGGTTTGTGTGTGTGCCTCATTATGGCTTTCTTGCATGGGTGTGTGTGCATTTCTGATGGGAGTCATCATCCACAGCTCCAGTGCATAGCCAGCATCCCCCACAAGGTGGCCATATGGGATCACCCCCCCCTGAAAAATACCTGATACAGCTGTGAGGCATGCCAGATGTGGGAGTCATGGTAGCTTCCAGGGCTGCCAGCACACACATCCGTGATAATGCCCTGGGCATTGCACATGACCTGGCAGTTGATGGAGTGGTATCCCTTGCGGTTTATGTAGCGCCTACCATGCTCACTGGGTGGTGACTTGATATGTATGTGCGTGCAGTCTATTGCACCCAGTACCTCTGGGTAGGCTGCAACATGGTGGAAGAGACGCATATTTCCGGCCAACTCCTCCTGAGTTTGGGTGAAGTATATATGCTCATTGGCATGTGGTAACATGGCATCCAGGAACTGGTGGAGTACCCTGGATGCTGATGCCTGTGAGATCCCCATGATATCTCCAGTTGGCCTTTGAAAGGTACCTGTGGCTAGTATTCTCAAGCTTACACATACCTTTGTGTCCACTGTGATGGGTTCCCCTCTGTTGTTTCTGGATCTGAGGCGTGGCTGGCACAGCTCAACAATTTGCTGTATGATGTCTCTGTCCACCCTGTAACGCTCTACTATCTCCAGATCATGTAGCCCCTGGTATTTTACCCTTGGTATGAACACTCTTCTCCTCCTCCGGGGCCTGAGGTGGTTGTCAGCATCATCCTCCATACCACCTTCAGTCTCCAACACATGGTGTTGAATTACAGCTATGGCAGCTCGCAACAAGTACATTTAAAAGTTCCCCATCTGTTTACACTGATGGTGCAGTGTTTGGGAATACACAAGTGTGTGTGAGGTGCCTTCACACTTTATACTATTGTGCTTTGAACACTGATGATGTCATAGGATGTGTATGTACAATCAGAGCTGCAGGGTATCTTACTTATGTGTTTTACCACAGGTACTGCTATTGTGGTGTCTTTGGTGTTGAATTACATTTAGCTGCCATGGATCACCTCTTGCCCTTGCCTTCACTTTTCTTAATTATTCCCCTCCCATTGTCGGGCATGCATCCAGCAGCCTGCTTTCATGTTTTGTACTTTCCCAAAACCAGGATTGTGTTGCGAAATGTATTCTACAGCCAATCTACTGCAGGTTTGCTTTGCTCTGTGGTGACAGTTCTCTTTTCTTTGCAATCCGACACCTCCCCTATCCTGTTCTGCAGGTTGCTACTAGCAGCCTTGTTAGCTGCCATCAATGGCCCACTGTGAGTTAATAGGTGTTAATTACTCAGTTGTACTCCAATTACCCTACTGCGGCATTTCCTTATTGTCTTCCCATAACCTTCCTGTTTGAGCTGTGGTGTGTGCCGCGTGCGGCCGCTTACCAGGTTTTGAGCACGTTGTCATCCACGTACACATGTGCTTTCAGGCACCATATGTGCTCTCAGCTAAGCAAAGCAATGCCTACATCCACACCCCTATCCTGCGGCTTTGCTTAGCAATGGGAAACCCAGATTTGCAATGCAATGCTCCAATGTGCTTACAGCTATGGTGGCACACCCCACTGCTGATGTCATGTATACCTCCAGACCACTCCTCGGTGTTGTAGCACTGCACCGTATGGTATATCCTTAGGCTGTCGGGACATTTGCAATTCAGTATTACTTGCCTCATATGCATGGCATTGACTACTAATTCATAGTTACCACGCCGAACACTGTCACAAACCCTTAGCAACCCTTGCAGCTTGGGTGTCGTGTAGCATGCATACCATTGGCTATTATGGTGAAATCATGATTTGTGTTACATTACAATTTTATGACATCTGTATATATTTTCCTTGTGTTCCTGTTTGTGCACACATGCCCTGTGGTTGTACTTTGCGTTACTGTGGCCATGACATTAAATGTTATTTTTTATGTGTTGTGCATGTTTTTTTATGCCATTGGCTGTATATTTAGCCATTGGCATATGTTAACTTTGAAATATGTAAGTTTGGTCCGCTTTCATGGCTCCGATGTTCTGTTTGGAAAAATGTAAACCGTTTTTTTTTTGGTTTACATTTTTGTATGCTTACGCTATGTCTGCACCACTTCATGAATCGCTATGTACCTTCATTTGCATGCTGCACTACTGCACATGGGGTGATTAGCCGAGAGCTGCGCAGATCTGGCGTATTCTGGTAGTGCACGTGGAACTGGATCATACCTGAATCGCTCTGCGGCCATATTTTGCATTATACCACCTATGCTATGCCTGCGCCTGGCGCAAGCTTCATGAATCCCGGGGTATGTTTTGCAACATGAATAACAAGAGAATTTCAACATACAAATTAAATAGATCTGTATCACTTTATCAAATGCACTACTTACCAAACACCTCTTCGTCAAACTCTGGTAAGTGAAATCCTATTCCATTGAGCGATCGTTTCAGTGAAAATTTTACCTGGGGGAAAAAAAAACAGTTGGCTAACCCAGTAATTGCAACAAAAATAGCACTATTTAAAACCCACCCTGGTGGGACCTACAGCTCATCCATACCCCCATAACTAAATATACCAACTCCTAAATCACACTACTGTGGGGAAACAGGCAAGTCCACAATGATGGCCTACTGTTTGTTTCCCCTGG